>NC_133154.1:12275774-12433399 GCF_048418815.1 Hemitrygon akajei
CTACAATGCCTCACAATTCAAGTATTTTTTCATATGCTGAAATGTCATGAGAGTACCTTCCTTCACCATCGCCTAGGGCAGATTATTCTAGATGGCAATCACACCCCTGATAAATGTTTTTCCTTTAGATCCCCTCTAAATTTTACACCTTAATATTTATGCCTTCTGGTCCTTAGGGTAACTAATACATGTTTGATCAGTGGCCTAAGTATGACTCAAAGGTCATCGAGAGAAGTGGATTACAACTCATGGGGTGACGGGTAAGGCTTTACACTAGATTGATTTTATTTTGACAGTGATGAGGCATAATGGATGGGGTTGGGAGACAGGGGATATAAAATGGTGAAGAGGAGCAAGGCAAAAGTGCAGGGTAGCAAGAGAAATAATGTTAATGAGTGGGACTATAAAAGCCATAAGATCCAAATTTATAAGTTCTCCGGCAAATAAATTTGAAGTACAGAAAATCACAGAATTAACTCCATTAAATGCTACAACACACTAAGATTTCCAATTTGATGGCCTAAATAAAATGGGGACATTATTCAATAAACATGATCAAGACATACTGCAAGATGGCCAAAGTCAGAAACTAAATACTCTGGTGAGTCAATATTTTGAATGAATAGACAGAAAAGAGAAGAATATTAAACAGTTCATAAAGAATGTCATAATACAGTTGTGAGGCATGACTGACGAGATATGGAATCAATTGGGAGGAGACAAGAGACAGTAATCCAAAGTCATTACTAGCAACATCTCTAGACTGCCTAACACCAGCTAAGATCAGAATCAGATGTAATTGTGTAAATCAAAAAAAAAATGAAGTCCTGCAAAAAAAAGCATCACAATGATTCTTGCCAATAAAATTGATAAATCAAACTGATACCTTGATGACAAGTTTAAACAATATATTTGGCACTGTTTCTCAAAATGTACGATTGAACTAAAGAGAACACTGATCTTTTCAGACACCTTCATGTGAAAAAATATTTATTTACAGCACATAAACCTCTGGAGAACAGTGAGAACATACTAGAACTCCCTAATAAGCTTGGAAGTGAGAACACCAAAGCTGAAACTAGTCGACTTAAATGTGAAAGAGGGATGACAGCAGAGATCACAGACATCTGAAGTGGAGAGGGAAATAGATTAAAATGCAGACAATAAAGTAACAGCAGACATTTCAGAGGAGATTCCATAATTCTCAATAAAATACATTCCATTGAGAGGTAAAGTCCCTGCATAAAACTTAAAACCAATTGTATTTTTAAACTATTAGTCTTAGTTTAGAAAGACTTCAAAATCTACTGGACTGTTGTTAAAGTACATTGATTCACTAACATTCTGCATAGGAAGAAACCTGTCACAATATGTAATTTGGCCAGAGAGGGGATAAATGATATTTGGATTGGCAAGCTCTAACTACTATGATGCAATAGGGATTGGTTACTGGTCATAGTTATTTACAATCTATATTGATGATTCAAATGAAGGAGCAAAATTGTTCTTATTACAATGATGGTGGGAGAGGAGGATGCAGAGAATCTACAACATGGGATGAATAGGTTAAGCATGGGAAAATGTGAAATGTGAGATTATCCACTTTGGCAGCAGCTTAGCATAGGTTTCAAGGCTAACTTACTTTAAGAGAGGTGATTCAGTAAGATTAGGAACTGCTCACTGGAGTTTAGATCTTATTAATTCATGCAAAATTTGGTAGGGACTGAGAAACTGTTTCAGTTGGGCAATCCAGAACTAAGACAATGCTTTCAGAATGGGATTGGCCAATGAGAACTGAGGGGAAGCCACTTTATGCAGAGTTCTGTAAACCTTTGGCTCTCCCCCAATAAATATATTCAAGATCTATTTGAATTTATAGTGTAAATAACACAAAATCAGAAGTTCACTTTTAAATTAAGAATTCAAACAATTTTTTAGTGACTGGATTACAATGAGAGTTACGAGTAACATTAATTATTCAAAAACGAATATATGGTATACAAACGTTAAGCAAATCTTGTGAACAGTACAGCTGAAACCACAAGTGGTCAACCTGATACTTTGTACTGGATGGTGCTAAGTATCTTGAGATTTGTTAAGGTTGCATTCATCATTGAAGTGCAGAATGTTTCATTACACTGGTGACCCATGCTTTGCAGGTATGAAAAGATTTTAGGGATTTGGTTGGTGTGCTTGAATCATCCAATTTCCAATGGGTTTTTTTCCAATCATCACTTTTAGCGGCTCTCTCAGTTAATTTCTGGCTTACAGAGAGCAACAAACTTTAGTTTTGCATTTGACACACTATAGTTCCCTGTTTTTGCAATTGCATGCCTTTAAATTCAGCTACTCTCATCTAACGTTTAAACTGTAAATGATCTGATCTCAGTATTTTTGCATCTCATCCTATTCCTTTTTTGTTTGTACTGTATTTTTAAGCAGCAGATGTTTTCAACCACTTACTGTGGTAAATGGTCCCACATTCCAGCCACTCTTTGAATGTATTTCCCTGATTTTAGTACCATTTTATATTTATTACCCTTAGTTTTAAGTCTACTCACATGTACCCTGCCAGTACATTCACAAATACCAACAGATCCACCTTTCCCAATTGCAGTGCTCTCTCACTTTAGTACGTTTTTCTTTTGAACATCTTACACTCTCTCCAATGGTCCCAATATCCTTATAGAGAACAGAAATGTGACAGTGTAACATAAGGTGCAGTACATTTACAATTTGAAACTACAGAAAAATGAAGTAATTCTATCTCCCAAGTAATAAATACCAGAGCATTTTAATTACTTCATAAAACTCTCATACTTCCAGAAAACTGAATGGAACTCTTGTTTCAGTCATTCCATATAACAGATGATTCTCAGCAATTCTGCAAGTTTAAATCCTAAATCACAAGACCATTGAGTTATTTTACTGGAGGCACTATAATACAGGCTTCAAATATTAAGAGCTAATAATGTACACTACCATGTACTGAAGCACTTGAATTTTTCAAGGACTTGTACAAGTTTTCCAAACTTTCATGCTAAACACATAATCTCACATAAATTAGACCTGACCAAAACAAAGTTCTTCCTATCACATTTTCCAGCATAGAAATGAAAAATATAAAAATAAGATAAATAGAGGAGTAAAATAAAGCAACTATTCAGCTCATGTGCCTGCTCCAACATTAATGAAATCATGACAAATCTTCTAATCTCAGCATCACTTTCTTCACCAAGCTGGTATCACTTGATCCTAGCAATATCTAAAGATTTATCATATATTTCTTAATATTAAAAAAAATCAATTTTAACAAGAGTAGGAGTATTTTCTGGTAATCAGCCTTAGGCTTCAGCTATTCTATCTCCGACTATATTTACTCCTTCCAAACACCCCAAAGACCCCATTAACCAGCACTCATTTTCATATTTTTGCACTCAGACTTACTTTTCAAACTTTTCTAGATTGATGATCTCTGCAAGTAAGTGACATTTCATAGGCTGCTCTTACTGTTTTCACCCCAGCTTTTTTTCTCATGTGATTCCTAGATTTTTAAGTTCTTAATATTTCTTGTACAGATTTCTGGAGAAATTTTTTAAGTGTGGAAATGATTGTAATGAAAGAACTGCTTTATTAGATTACCTTAGACTTCAGTTTTGAGTGCCATAGGTCAAACCGTATTTCTATCAAATATGCAAATAAAAACAATTTATGCAGTAGTCAATAAGCCCGAATGGCTTCTTGTAATGGAAAATAAATAGTTCATGACTTTATTGTCATGCCTTAAGAAAAACATTTGCACTTGCAACTGCATCAAGTTTTTCATTAGATTAATTAAATCTGTCTCAGAAAGATTCAAGGCTACAGCCTCAAGCCTCGTTATCTCCAGGAAAACCTGAATTAGGGGAAAAAAAATCCTTTGTAATCTGACCAAAGCCAGAAAAAAAACGCAAATAACTTTTAATTCAACAACCTGTACAGAGATCTGTCCAAATTTATATAGAATGTTTATATATATTGACAGTTCTGGTTTTTCCCTAAAAAAGCGACAATGCAAAAAGCAGGAAACCAATTTTTGTATAATCTTTCCTCCATAAGAAACAAAGAAAGAATGAAAGAAGTCAATATAAAGGTGAATTCTTCGATGAAAACATTTTACCTCTGATGCATCCTATACCATTTGGACCGGTGACTGATGATAATTTTAGAACATGATTGCCTTAGAGTTATAGCAGATATTACTGTTTTTAAAGTTATGCTTTTTTAGGGTCTCATCAACTGTACATGGAGACAACATTGAGAAGCACACAGAGGTTACAATATATCAGCATTCAGGAGAATGGCTACATGAACTAAACCTGTTCTTCATGGTTTGAAAGACCAAGGAACTGTATTACAATTACAGTGGACTCCGATAATTGGGACACATCAGGACCAGTACATTTTGGCCCAATTAAGCAGCTGCAATAATTAGCCAAAGTTTTATGGAAATAGTTAAAAGGTATTAAAAAAGACAAACTGAGTAACAATTTATGTATTTAAATAAAATACAGAACAAATTAGAACAACACCTATACTATTACAGTACTATAGAAGTGTATATTAGTTCCTAATACTTATCAGAAGAATTCATTTGTGTGGCAAATGAACTGCAAATGAACAAACTGCATATGAACAAAATCAGCAATGATGCTTAGTGTAGATAATGGTTTGTCTTCATACAATGCTGTCAATGATTCCATCCTCGAAATCTTCATTTTCATTATAACATGCAAGATAATTAATGATACCTTCAAATTCTTTGTAGTTCCTAACTTGTAGGGAAATCATTCCAATTTCACTCCCAGCTGTTTCTGACATCTCCAAGCCTGAATGCTTGAAACCACAGTGAACAAAACAGTTCTAATTATCTTACTGCTTATTTCTTACCAATTGTCAGTGACAAAAAACACTGCTTTTTGAACACAAATAGACAACTAATATTATTTAAAACTGTTTGCTTTAAGAATGGCCATGTGAGTCTCCTGTCCCAATTAAGTGGCGTAGTATTCCAAATAAATGACGTTTTTGTTCTTCAACAGTTGTTCCAAATAAAGACTGTCACAATTAACCTATGGCCTAATAATCGAAACACGCTGTGTAATGTTTTATTAACCTATCAAGAGCATCACTGATTAATTCCGGTATACTTATTGAGAAAAGATATGGTTATATATACAAATTTTTTAAACTATATAGTTTAGCATGCAATAATGTACAACCAGCTTTGCTGCTTGCCCTATGCTCAACATATCCTGAATCCGAAAGAATCCAGCATATTGCTAAAAACCTCATGACGTGGACATTGCTGAATATTGCTTTTGCCAAAGGCATGGATATAATTGGGGACATTTGATCCAACTCAGCACAGGAAATGCTCAGGACTTGGAGCTAAGCTTAAACACTGGCAATCTTTGTCCTTTGACTCTATTCTCAGAGCATCTGGAATCAATTATATTAAGTGACTCACAAGCACTCAAAAGCATAATTCATCCTTTAAATCCTAATGAACATTTCATACCTCTGAAGCTAACAACCTTCTAGAGGCGCAATTTCATAAAAGAATATTTGTACACAGGCTGAATCTGGCTTTGATAGTCCAACTCACAAGATTGGCCACAAGATTTGAGACAAAAAAAAACTATTCTTCATTGCTTCCAAATCCACAAACAGATACAATCATATAAAGGCAGCACTAGGGCAAGACCCCATAAGGATCTGATAACATAATGGAACACTGCCAATGGAGCAAAAGAAAGCGCACATATGCTTTCCATGACAAAATGCTAATCCAAACAAAAAACAGACCACACAAATTTGAAATGACATTTATCAACAGATATATTGAATGAAGGCTAATGACAATTACTACCTTAAAGAGGAACTTGCATATTGCTTATAAACTGTTTTTTTTAAATCTCTTTATTGCAATATGACAAGAAGCTAATTGGAACAACAACCAGTCCACAATGGTGTACATCTTCCTGACAGTCCTCCTAATCTGCCATAATCCTTATCAAAGTTGATTTCATATAATTCAAGGATTCTTGTTAGGATACATTCTACGCTACCTGAAAGCTACTCACATACGATGTATGGCTAACATGATCACACCTAGCCCAGAGACGCTGTATGAGGAGTAAAGTTTTTAAAATGTTCTATTACTTATAATTTAAATACGAACACATAACTGGTGTTCAGAACTAAAGCAATGTTAATAAAGTTTTTTTTCTCCCTCTATATAAATGAGGGTCTCATGAATCTAAAGGAAGTACTCTCACAAGACAAGCAGTGAAGACAGAACATAATTCTTCATTTCTTACCAATCAAATTATGGAGATACTAGCATTAACTCTCCATTGACCATGCTTTTTAATTGGTTTTCCCAGCATGCTATGTATCAGTGTTTATATCAGTATTTTTTTATTTATTCAGTTATTGTTGTATTAAGTCTCATCAAAACTACAATAAAGAATACAACAGATTGATTCAGTCAATTCCTGCTTATTTCATCCAGTCACAACATTCTATTTCTACATAAAAGTTATTACTGGCCTAAAAAGCAAATTATTGCATATAAAGAAAAGAATGCACCGTTAGTCTCTTTCCAGCAAAGTGAAACTTCTGTCCATTATTACACTCAAACTGCTGACCTAATCACAAATTTTTACACACTCCTGGGAACAGCAAAAAAACTGTCAATGAATTTATGTATTTTTTTTAAAAATCCCCTCCAACCTCAAAAGCAAGCCAATGTCTTGGTTTTCCAAATATGGAGAAATTTAGCTGCTCATAAGCAGATGTCTCTCTCTTGATTGCTTGCATTGATTCCAAACTGACTGTACCGGCTATCATCTATTCCTGTGTCTCTTTAAATCAAAGGATATAGTGACATCTAATACATTTACAGGTATCCCCCACTATCCGAAAGTACAGTGTTCCTATGAAACCTTTCGTAAGCTAAAATGGTGTAAAGCAAAGAAGCAATTACCATTAACTTATATGGGAAAAAAATTTTGAGTGTTCCCAGACCCAAAAAAAACCTACCAAATCATACCAAATAGCACATAAAACCTAAAATAACACTAACATATAGTAAAAGCAGGAATGATATGATAAATACACAGCCTATATAAAGTAGAAATAATGTATTCACTTACCAGAATCAGAAAGATTTAGCCAAAACCAATTTGTAGGGGGAAAAAATCGGCACGTACACGCATGCGCACACACCTGCCTGCGCAAGGCTTCATGGTCATGGTGGTCTTTCTCTGGGTAAACACAAGTTTAAAGCGGGCGCCTTTTTCCTTAAAAGCGAAAATCCTCTTCGGATTTCTTTTGGTTAGCGAAAACAGGTACTAATGTAAGTTTTTCGTAAAGGTGAAGTGGTGTAAAGCAAACTTTCGTATAGTGGGGGATGCCTGCACCAAATATACCCATATTCATGTCCTTTAGTTCTCTTTACTCCATCCATTGACTGACCCTAATTATTTTCATTATTTTATAGACCTGGATTGGATCTCAAAATTCAAGCATTTTTGAAGTAAAACTCCCAACTTTCTCAGCCAGTTCTGTAAATAATATTATAAAATGCCCAACTTTACTTTTTAAACCCGGAAACAAAGCTGCCGCAATATATTTAAGAAGTTCTAAACAGTTTATTTCTTTGTGGTAGAGAACTGCAATTGATTTTTTTTAAAGCAGCTGGCTGAGGCACTGCATGGGTTGGAGACCCTGGGAAGACATATGGTTGCCATCTAAACTACAGAAAACAAATCTGTTTTCTTAAGGAATTCTTGGCTCCTTAAACATTGTCTTCAGTGTTTCTTACATTTGGTCTGAATCAATGGATACTCCACATAAAGTTGACAAACCCCTAATTACATATTTAAGGAAAAAATAATCTGTGCAAGTATCCAGAAGTTACCATTTTATAAAGCAAATTTTATTAGATGTAATACATACTTTAAAAGAAAATATTCATACTAAATTGAGAAGTTATTTCTATCTACATTTAAATTTATTAATAGTTAAAAGTTGACAGAGAGAAATTACAACTTTGATATCATAACAACTTTGATAGAAGTGCCACAATAGAGGGCAGAGAGGGCATTTGTTTCAGTGCACAAGTTACACACACTGGAAGTAGATTCATAAATATCCATTTGGCCAACTCTTTTGACAAGCCAGCAGTCATGTTGGAGCAAATCACAAACTGATACTGCATTAGAGAAGGCAATTTATTCCATTGTGGTTCTGCTGGTTACTTGCTCAAACTGCAATGAAATGTACTTCATTGTTCTGTATATTTTACTATAATTAGTTAATTTTGAAAGCTTTTACCGCATTCCTTCCATTGTAACGAATTGCTTTCTAAACAATAACTCATTCTGCTAACAAAAAATAGTTCAATACTCAAATGAAAATACTGCAGATGCTCAAGTATGAAATAAATACAGAAAATGCTGCAAACACATAAGCAGATCAAATAACACCTGTTAAAGGAGTAAAGGAGATAACATTTCAGGTCAATTCTAATGAAAGATCTTTGTCTAAAATGTTAATTTTATTTGTTATGTGTTAAGCGTTTTCAGTTGTTTAATCTTGTCTTTCACTTTTGCCAGTCCCTTAAATTTATATTGCACCCTCTATCTATTGCTAAGGTTTCTCCTATTTACTTCCTCTTGATCTTAACCGTCTTAATAATCTCCCATTAAACATTTCTCTGTTCCAAGAGTAATCAACACAGTTTACTGTCTCACTACACAAACCTAGCACCATTACACTAAATCGTCCCTATGGTTTATTCTTCTCTCAGGAACTGTACAAGACCAGCATTCACTGCTACCACATTGGGATCTAAATTTAGATTTTTGGAATTTCTTAAATTGAACATCCTGAGCCAACTGAGCCTGACCTTAATTTCTTGCTACAGTACATTCCTCTTTTGGTAAAGCCAAAGATCCCATGTAAAACACTTATCAAATTGTCCTAAAATCTCCAGAAATTTGTTTCTCTGAATCCCCTGGTCTGTCATATCTGCACTTACATTAAAACTATATTTAGTTCATATTGTACTTCTTCTTAGAATGTATAATTTCAGGCTGTTGCTTTACATTTCATGTGATTATTTGATTCATCACTTTTGAATTGAATAGATTTTATTATTTACACACTTCGTATACATGAGTTATGTCTTGTCTTAATGTGCAATGTGCAATTTATAGTTATTTATAATAGTATATACAACAGGACCGTCAATATAACATAGAAATACAATTGTATCAGCATGAATTAATCAGTCTGATGCCTGGCCTGGTGGAAGAAGCTGTCCGGGAGCCTGATGGTCCCGGCTTTTTATCCGTTTCCCGGATAGTAGCAGCTGGAATAGTTTGTGGTTGGGGTGACTCAGGTCCCCAATGATTCTTCGGGCCATTTTTACACACTTGTCTTCGTAAATGTCCTGAATAGTGGGAAGTTCATCTACAGATGTGCTGGGTTGTCCACACCACTCTCTTCAGAGTCCTGCTTCTGAAGGAAGTACAGCTCCTATACCAGTCAATGATGCAGTCAGTCAGGATGCTCTCAATTGTGCTCTGGGTTTTTTGTATGTTTTTTTGTCATATGTAGAATTTTGAATTTTGCACTATATTTGAGATCATTACTGCACAGGAATAACTGGTGTAAAATCAAGTCCCCAAGGAATAAAAATTACATCTTCCTCCAGTCTTTCATTCTTTTTGCTTCTAGCTCATTTTGTATCTAAGATGTCACTGACTCTTTACCCACACAGACTTCACTTTTCTAATTACATACAAGGCTGAAGCCAGTGTGAGTCAGCATGCAGAAGAGGGATGTGTAAATTGTGAACTCACTGTCAGTTGAACAAGTTTATGATTGTAATAAAGTAGGAAACCGGAATTGAGGACATTAAAAGGACCCTCAGTAATACTTTATTACAGTGACATTAAGGTATTGAGAGAAGTAGATTTCAAAGGTCTTTGAAAATGGATGGGGTGTGTGACTGGAAGCTAAACTCAGGTCCAAACTACAGGCAGTCCCTGAGTTACGACCGTCCAACTTACGGACAATTCGTACTTACGAACCGAGGAAGGAGAACGCCATCCGCCATTTTAAGTCGGATCGCGACGCCGTCTGCCATTTTAAGTCGTTGCTGTTGACACTGTGTTGAGTGTTTAACTTTGTATTTTTCTTAGTAAGATTCACCCTGACCCCGCCACCCCCTTCGCCCCCCCCCCCCATTCCGGTCGGCTGGTGGTGCAGTCAGATCAGCACCGGGCTACAGAACAGAGGTTCCCGAGTTCGATTTAGTGACAGACCGCTCCCGTGCTGGATTGATGTCGATCCAGTGATTCCCGTACTATCCGTGCTGGGTTGATGTCGAGCTCGCAACTCGACATCGTTAAAAAAAAACACTGCCACCTCCAGTTTAAATTCCCACACGGAATATTATGGAGGATCAAATATCCAAACCCAGCACAGCCCCCACTTGTCCCATTTAACCTGTCTCAGTGCGGTGCAGTTTAGCACCCGGGGAATTCAGTACTGTGGTCCTTAGGACCCAGCGGACCTCAGGAGCCGGCACAGGTCGGGACCCACCGCCCGCAGTGTTTCTGTTCCATTGACGGGAAGCGATCGCGATTGAAAATAAAGTGGAAATAATAAAGCGTTTGGAAAGAGGTGAAACGTCATTGGAAAAGCATTAGGCTACAGTCGGTCAACGATTGGAACAATTTTAAAGGATAAAGTGAGAATAATGGAGCATGTGAAAGGCCCTGCCCCGATGAAAGCTACAATTATTACTAAGCAACGCAGTGGTTTAATTATTGGAATACATACGTTTCTTAAATGTTTTATATGCATAGAAAGGTAAAATATATACTATATACTAAGACAAACATGTGACTAACTGACGCTAAATAATACCTGATGTACTTGTTCCGACTTATGTACAAATCCAACTTAAAGACGGACTCAGGAACAGAACTCGTTAAGTAACCCGGGGACTGCCTGTACTACTTTCATGGTTCTGGTTAAGTGGGGACATATTTTGTGCGGACATCACTATATTTTTCCCCCAGCAAAACCCAGTTTGCTAGATGCTTTTGCACTTAAGTCAGTTCACATAAATGAAAATAAAATCATCTCCATTAATTCTTCTTAAAATGACTTCTAATAAAACATTACAAAGAATTACTTTATTGGCTTTTATCGACAAATGTTTTAATTTACTCAATGAAATCTCAAGTGTCCTGAAAGCTACCAAGCCTCATTTGTGGACTTTTACTCTCACTGTGAGGTGTATTAATAACAATGTCTCAATTTTTATTTCCCACAATAGTTTGCAATTTAGGGTCCGCTCAAGCATTACTGGATCAACTAGACTACTTAAAGAATGTTTGATATAGATAACATAATTCACAAAATGCCACATGGCTACTTGTGTCCACTCCAATATTCCAAAAGATAATAGCTGATATTTTAGCTTAACACTATGTTAGTGTTATAACCACATACCCATTGATATCAGAAAATAAATCTATCAAGTGCTATTTTAACACAACATCAAAAGCCTTCTTGCATAGAAAATTACAGAATTATTACCCAAATGAAAACATTTTTTCATATCTCTATTCTGAATGCCCAGATCCTTAGTTCAAAACTGCAACTCCTAGTTCTAGCCACTCCATCCACGGTAAACATCAAATTTGCATCTAAGCTCTTAAGCCCATTAAAACATTGTACTTTAGAGCAATTGTTTAATTCCACTAATATTTTCTTATTCACTACTGTAAATTCATCCATCTAGCTCCAAGGCTTGCAATATGCCCTTGCTAGTCTTTTTTTTTCTTTTTACATATCTATAAGAGCTCTTGCAGCACTTTCATGTTTCTCTGCCTTTACTTTAGATTGATTCGTTCTCTCACTACATATTGAACAATAATATGCATTTGCTATTTATAATTCAATCTATTAAACTTTACCATTCATCCTACTCTTGATAACCACAGCAATAAACTAAATAAAAGTAAATGCTAGACACACTCAAGTCACTGTCTGTGGAAAGAGAAATTCAGTTAATATTTCAGGTGGAAAATTCTTGAATGTTTTCAGCATTTTGCACTTGTCTAACATACAGTGGTGCCAGAAAGTCTGTGAACCCTGTAGAATATGACCAGATCTTTACATAAGTTCTAAAACTATATAAAGAGAACCCCAATTGAATAAACAACACAAAAACATACTTGTTCATTTATTTATTGAGAAAAATTATCCAATATTACATGTATTCCAATTCAGGTGTTCCAATCAATGAGATGAGATTGGAGATTGGGTTGTAGGATTGCCCTGCCCTATAAAAAAGACACAGTCAGGTTACTGACAGAGCCTGCTTTTCGCAAGAAAAATCTGTTTATGTGCACCATACCTCGATCAAAACAACTTTCAGAGGACCTTAGAAGTAGAATTGTAGAGATGCATGACGTTAAAGACCACAAAAGCATTTCTAACGACCATCAGTCCACAGTAAGAGAAATTGTCTACAAATGGAGGAAATTCAGTACTGTTGCTACTCTACCTAAGAGAGGGTATCCTGCAAGGATCACACTAAGAGCACAATGTCTACGTCTGAAGGAACTGAAATAGAACCCAAAAGGTAACAGCAAAAGACCTGTAGAAATCTCCAGAACTTGCTAAAGTCTCTATTCATGTATCCACTATAAGAAAAACACTGAACAAGAATGGTGTTCATGGAAGGACACCACAGAGGAAAACACTGCTTTCCAAAAAACATTGCTGCAAGTTTACAAAAGACCACCTGGACGTTCCACAATGCTTCTGGGACAATGTTCTGTGGACAAATGAGACAAACGTTGAACTTTTTTACAGAAATGTTCATTGCTATGTTTGGAGGGAAAGCGGCACACACATCAACACCAAAACCTCATCCCAACTGTGAAGCAATGTGGAAGACGCATCATAGTTTGGGGCTACTCTGCACTCAGAGCCTGGATAGCTTGCAGTTGTTGAGGGAACAAAGAATTCAAAATTGCAATAAAACACTTTACAGGAGAACATCAGGGTAGCTGTCTGTCACCTGAAGTTTAATAGAAGCTGGATAGTACAACAAGACAATGATCCAAAAGACAAGAATAAATCAATAAGAAAATGGTTGAAAAAGAAGAAAACGTGTGTTTTGGAATGGCCCAGTCAAAGTCTTGCCCTTAATCCTATAGAAATGTTGTGGAAGGGCCTGAAACAAGCAGTTCATTCAAAGAAGCCCACTAGTATTCCAGAGATGAAGCAGTTGTAAGGAGGAATGGCCTAAAATTCCTCCAAGTCGATGTGCAGGACTGATCAACACTTAGCGGAAAAGTTTGATTGAAGTTATTGTTGTACAAGGGGGTCACACCAATTACTGAAAGCAAAGGTTCACATACTTTTACCAACAAAGACATGTAATATTGAATCATTTTTTCTCAATAAATAAATGAAGTATATCGGTTTTTGTGTTATTTATTTAATTGGGTCCTCTTTATCTAGTTTTAGCACCTACCTGAAGATAGAGAAAATTTTACAGGGTTCACAAACTTTCTAGAAACACTGTTACTTTCTAGATCTGCTTAGGAAACAAAGTAATCTGCTTCGTTATCTTGTCCGTCTGACCCCCCCCCCCCCCCCACCCGGTACAATTCTGATGTTAACCTAATTTTATCAATGTTCTCACAACACAAATACTAACCCAACACAAAAATTGCATTTCTTAATATTAAGCAGCTTTTATTTGCCACTTGGGATTTTGTGGAGACCAGGTGTTCTATCACAGTCCTCCAAAGTCATGGTTCCTGTCAGAGGTCATGGCAGCTTTTAAGATCTGTGATTTCAACAAAACATCTGTGTTTTAATATCAATTTTTTCTAATGTGCTTAAATATGCAAATTGTAGAGGATTCTCTCATAACTTAATTGGAAGGGAGATCATACTTTAAATTTTCCAAGGATCTGTGAAAAGTACATCTACTTCCCAGTGGACTAACATTACCACAAGAATGGTATTATGTTGGAGATATATATTTGGTCATTCTATTAATTTTGAGCAAGCTCTTTTTTTTAAATTTCCCAAGATAGATGAGAGAAAAAGCAGTGCCATCGCCTACAAGGTTAGATTCTAATAAACATTTTAAACATTATTACTGCAGTGGACTGTTATACAAAATTTACAATGCAGGAGATTTTTTGGCTCATTGCAATTGTGCAGGTCAAAAAGAACAATCCAGCTTACAAGCACTGATTCCACTTGTTCCCACAGGTCACAGCTCCTCAAGCACACTTTCAAAATCTTTTCAAAATGTAGTGAAGATTTCTGACTTTAACATGCTTTTAGGCAGTGAGTACTAAGGGATTGCTCAAGTCTTTCCTCTCCTAACCATTTATTTAATTACTTAAAAACTATGCCCTCTCCTTTAAACCCTCTGCCAAGGGAAATAAAGGTTGAATACTCCTAATCCAAAATCCAATTTTTTTTTAAAAAGAGCAGACACGATATCACAAATGGAAAATTCAACAAGGAGTTGGGGAAGTTCACAGGTGATGCACAGATCTCTGTGAAACAGACAGTACTAAGTAGTGATCTCACATATGTGATGAACAAAAGTTAATGAAATATAGGAAAACACTGCATAAAACAAAAAATGAAGTTCTTAATCATGTATTGAAAGAGCAGATTCATCATCATTGGAGTAAACATGTGCCATTATATGATCATGAAACAAGCAAAGATCTATCACAACGAACTAAAAAATTGAAGGCAATTGTTTCATTCACAAAATTATTAGAAATATTATATAAAATAACCCCCCCAATTGTAGTTGCCCTGGAACAGGCAGCTATTTGAAATTGATGGCGTATATGAAGCCAATTGTAGTACAGGAACCCAATAACAGATGCAATCAGGGCTGTCATTCAACTTTACCAATCTGTGGAGGACCCAACTCCATCAGTTCAGACTGTGCACTCTGAGTTTCACCCCAGCTGTACATAAGCTGAATATGTAATATAAATTGATTTTATGCTTAGACTTGTGTCCCAACCCCAAGGTATCTCATTACATAGATGCAAGTACTCCAAAATCTGAAAAAATATGAAATATGAAACACCCCCATGCTCAAGCATTTTGGATAAGGGATGTTCAGCCTGTATATTCTTCCCATTTACTTAGCGCCCTGTAATTGCAAACACCAGCTAAATCTCTTCTTATCCTCCTCTTCCAAAGAAAACAAACCCAGCCTATGGAATCAACATGATGGCTAGTTTTCCTAACCTGCAACATTGTTGCAAATTTCCTCTACAGTCTTTCCAGTGCAACCTCTCATATAATGTAATTTCCCAAAAGTGTGTGCAATACTCAAGGCGATGTCTAACTGGTCTCTCCTGCACTTCTTTCATAACCTACTTGTTCTTACATTCTATGGCCAGGCAAATAAAGAACCACATTCCATATGTCCGTCCAAACCACCTAATCAATAAATGAAATTTTAAATCTGCAGATACTGGAAATCTGAAAAGAAAATAGAAACACTCACCAGTCAATTAGCATTTGCAGAAAGAAAGACAAGATTTAATATTCATGTTAAGACCCTTTAATCAGAATTTAAATTGATCAGTTAACTTTATTTATTAACAGCAGTTCTACAAAGGATTTTTGACCTGCAATGTTAATTTCATTTCTCTTTCAACAGATACTGTCCAACATGTGGAGCTTTTTCTGTTTTGCTGATCAACTGATCAGCCTGTCCTGCTACCTTTAAAGAACTGTGGACATACAGTGCAAGGTCTCTATGTTCAATCACACCTCCACATGCAGTAGCTCATACTTCTCAGTACTGGATTCCATTTTGCCCTGTTGATCAGACTTTCTTCACCTTTCTGCAATTTAAAACATTCTGCTTTTTTGGTCACTAAGCCTCATTAATAAAACATTTTAGTTGCTAAAAACTCATCAACCCTTCCTTTTTGCTCACTACCACTGAACCAACTTTGGATCCAATTTAAAGAGCAAATACGAGGAAATCTGCAGATGCTGGAAATTCAAACAACACACACAAAATGCTGGTGGAACACAGCAGGCCAGGCAGCATCTATAAGAAGCAATGTCGACGTTCAGGGTCTCGGCCCGAAACATCGACAGTGCTTCTCCTTATAGATGCTGCCTGGCCTACTGTGTTCCACCAGCATTTTGTGTATGTTGGATCCAATTTATCTTTCTTTCCTGCAGCCTGTGATTTTATTCAAGACTTTTATTCAAGACTTGTGGAATCTTTTCAAGAACTATCAATCCTCTATTTGCTCCTCACACAAAAATTTAAGACACAATGCTTCCTTAATAAATCTATCCGATGAGATTAACCTGCACTTTTCTAAATGAATTTTAAAATTTATTCACAATTGATTCCAATAATTTGCTTATTACAAGGTTAAACTAATTGACTTAAATTATTTCCTATTCCTTTTGAAACATTACAATCTTGGCAGGCCTCCATTCGTCTACCAGAATACCCATCACCAGGGAGGATTGAAAAAATACTGTTCTGCAGTTTCCTCCCTTGCTTCTTTTAACAGCCTGGGATAAAATTAATCTAGGCCTAGTGAATTTTCCATTTTCAAAGATTCCTCAGTGTTTGTCCAATCCAGTATTTCAATCCTATTCACTAAGTCACCCATTTCCTCTTATTACAGCATCACTACCCCACTTTTGTAAAGATAACTACAAACTATTGTGAAACTTGTCCTTATCTGCCAAATCCTCCAAAACAGATATCACCATGTAAAATCTCCAGTAGAGCTTTTTTTAAAATTTTGCTATCCTTTTGATTTTGATAAAACTGCAAAACGTCTTTGTATTTTCATTCATCTTATTTGCCAGTACGTTTATGCCCTCACTTTGCTTTCACCAGTTAGTTCCCAGGAATGGAAACACTGCCTGATTTAACTTCTCCCAATTATAATGTCCTTTGGCAGAGTGGAGATGCGTCTCTACCAAAAGGTGAAAGGCGCACTTTCCTTCCGCCAGGCTGCAGCACCTGCTTAGCCCCTCGATCAGGGTCAACTGAAGCCATGGAAACAGGTGGTGGATGGTTGTATGACCATCTGGTGCACATCACAAGTCCTGGTTATGTGATCACTGACACCAGGCAGAACCTCTGAAGAGTATTGAAAATGGATAGCATCACTTATCTACTGATAGCACACTGCCCAGAAGGTAATGACAAACTACTTCTGTACAAAAATTTGCCAAGAACATCATGATCGTGGAAAGACCATGACCACCTACATCTAACAATATGGCACAAAACGAACAAAACGAGTCAATATTGGTGACTCATGGACCCAAACCCATAGAACAGGTGTTGGATGCATAGAAATGCGCAGTTCAGGCCAACCTGTCCATGAAAACCAAGTTGCCAAGCTGGTCCCATTTGTCTGTGTTAGGCCCATATCCCTTTAAACCAGGGATTCCCAACCTGGGGTCCATAGACCCCCTTGGTTAACGGTAAGGCTCCATGAAATAAAGGAGGATGGGGAGCCCTGCTCTAAACCTTTCTGACTGATGTACCTATCAAAATGTCTTGTGATTTTACTACCTCTAGCAGCTTATTCCAGATACCTACCAACCTGGAAGGAAGCTTACCTCTCTCACCTTAAACTATACCCTCTAGTTTTAGAATCTGGGAAGACCACCATGACTTTATCCATACCCCTTCTGATTTTATTATACTTATAACATCACTGCTCAGCCTCTTATAATCCAGGGAAAAAAAGAGCTAGCCTATCCAGCCTCGCTTCATAAATCAGACTCAAGCCTGATAAACATTCTTTTAAATATTTTGCAGCTTAAACAGCATTCTTCTAATTGAGCAACCAAAACTGCACAGAATACTCCAAGCGTGGTCTCACTAATATCAGAGTTGTAACATAGCATCTCCAATAATACTCAAAGCCCTGACCAATGTGCTAAACACAGTGTTTGTCACTGTCTATCTGTGTTGCCATTTTCATGGAATTAGGTACCGGTACATTTACCCTGGATCCCTCTGTTTTACATCACTTTTCAGGGAATTTACTGTGCATATCCTGACCTGATTTAACTCCCCAAAATGCAGCACTTCAGCCGTGTCACAGTTAAATTCCATCTACCATTTCTTGGCCCACTTTCCCAGTTAATCTAGACCAGTGGTTTTCAAAGTGGGCCATGCCAGGTTTCACAAGTAAAAAACAAGCAACTAGAGGCCACAGGAGTTTCAATTGTGATCTCTGCTCCTGCTTGACCACACACAAATCATCACTCACACCCTCAAAGGCGGCCTGCTAATCCCTACTAAACATTCATCCCCAAATTACAAACTGAGTGGGGCCAATCAGTGAGCATGCAGCAGGAGGGTGGTTCTGCTTACCTTCCATTGACCTGTGCACGTTATAATACTTATAAAACGTGGCAAGGCGGCTGTAGTGACTGCAATGGGGCCATCTGCCAGAAATGGCTAAACTGTAAAGGCGAGAATGCATGAAATCTACCACTGCATCACTATATACCAAAGCAACTTCCATTACATTCCTGATACTTATCATATTTTGAAAGGAAGTTCGATTTGCTGTTCTTGGTGAGTACATGCTCTTTATTGCCACACAGAATGTGCATATATAATACTGTATAATAGGATTTTAAAAAATATTTGCCCAAAATTTTAAAAAACAGCCTAAAAAGCTAGCTTAGTTTTCTTTAATTATTTTATCATTTGAAACAACTGCACACTTATATGGAATTTTGGTTTAGATTTTGCATTTTCCAGATTGGGTAGTGAATCCATCTGGGGTGAATGCGAATGATGTTGACACCACATTGTAAGAATGCCTTATTGAGCTGCACAGTGAAATAACAGTTCAAGCAAAATTCAAATGTAGTAAGCAAAATTTATGGACCAGTGAAAGTTGTTTTTAATTAGATTTCCCACCCCTTGCCCAGTTTAATGTGAATTTAGTTAAGCTCTTCATCTGCTTTTAAAAGCTTGTAACCATCTTGTTGTGATAAGAGGTGATCTTCAATTATCTTTAATGAAGTTATTATCTGTAACCAGATATTCAAAAACTTGCTAGTTTGCATCAGTTGCAAGGGTCTCACTAAATACCCAGAGTAAAAACATATAGTGCTTTTACGTCACTAGTTCAAAGAATATTATATATACTGTAAGTATCCTATTCAAAACTTAGAAATAGCTTTAATTTTCATATACACATGTAACATAATATCTGTAATCCATTAATACATACATATTGAATATTAAAATATTAGTACATTTGAACAAAAATACTTTAGCGATAAAGACTATGGAGGGTGAGGGCCACAGAGGTAAATGAAATTCACAAGTGGGCCATAAGCAGAAAAAAGTTATAAACCACTAATCTAGATCCTCCACCACCCCACACTAATGATTCCTACCACCAAGCCAATTTTCCACACAATTTATCTTCCTGCCACCTCAGTTATGATCAACAATCGAATAAAATTCAAGAATTGAAACCATAGGTTTCTAATCAATAAGACTGTTCTACATCATTACCTGCATATCTCACTTCTCTATAATGTTCAGTATAAAGAATTGACATGGTGAGAAAATAGACCACACCCAATACATTGCAAAAAATAAACTGGATTTAATTTCACAACACTGTTTTCAAATATTTCATTTGTAGTCAAGTCTAGCACATTGCAAGGCCAAGTCATAACACAAGTCTTGCAGTGCCCATTCATAATGGTCCAACCTATCACAAGTGCAAAACCTTCATTTCATCCAATCTTTTACTTTAAAATTGCTACATTTGAAAGATATTCAAAATTTTAGCAGCTGACTATATCTGTCACAAAATTCTCTCACAGATCAAAGTAGTGTACTATATTGAGATTTTATACCACAAAATGCAGGTACACCTTCACTTATTTTTTCTAAAAAAGGCAATTTATTTAAAATTTGTCTTCAATTATGAAAATAAGAGTAAAATCTGTTTGGGATGGAGAGAGAGGTTCCAAAAATGTCTTTCATTCATTCTATTTGATAAGTTCTACATCCTCATGCACTATACATTACTCACCTGAGCACTCAGGCTTACAGTAAAATAGAAGCTATGCTCAGCACTGAAACTATTCTTCTACCCAAATGTGAACAAGTTGTGCAAGTGCATTTCCATGTGGATTCTAGCCATGCCACATTTGATACAATACAAAGGTAATACTCAGAATCCAAGATTTGCCTTATTCCAGAAGCTTTTTGTACTCAAGATATTTAAATCACCTATAGTGTGAGATAAGCAGCCAGGAGAATTCATATTTAAGTCTAAAATCATATAAAGCTTGACTGATCACAAATTTTCTATGTTTAAACAATGAAACAATATTTATCAAAGAACAACACATACATCAGGCCATTCATAGCCACTTCTGATTTGATAAACATCTGAAGTCAATATCACATGCAGATGCAGAAGTAACAACTAAAGATCAAAGTAAAAGTTATTATCAGATTACATAAATGTCACCACATACAATCCTGAATAACAAGATAAAGAGTCCTTAAAGTGAGATTATCAGAATGAGTATAGTTAGTCCGTTTTGCTCAAGAGCCTGATGGTTGTGGGGCAGTAACTGTTCTTGAACCTGGTGGTGCGAGTCCTGAGGCTCTTGTACCTCTACCTGATGGTAGCAGCAAGAGCATGGCCTGGGTGGTGAGGATCTTTGATTATGGATGCTGCTTTTCTATGGCAGCATTTCATGTAGATGTGCTCAATGGTAGGGAGGGGTTACAGAGTATTTTCTATTAGGTTAATGAGAAGAGATTACCTAGGCCTTTCATGAGATGACTTTTGCATCTCATATCCTCTCATTTTTCAGCTTTTTGCTAAACAACACATTTGCTTAAACTGATCACATTTCAAAACTCAAAGCGCCAATAAACTCTCTTCATAGCACTTGCTTCTGAGATCAATACATTACTTGGTGGACATGAAGAATCTATTATAACTTGTTAGAGTTATAACATTGTTACTTTAACCATTTTAAAAACAACTGCATAATACTTCCCCATAGATTCATTTAGTTAAAAAAATTCAAATGTGTCACCCTAACCAAAAGATTTCAATAGTGAAAGAAAGCTACTTTGTGCCGAGTTACTTGACATGACATTAGAAATGCTGCACTTGGTTCTGCCATCTATGGACTGGACCCTACATAATGCTGTCTGATAGCTAACTACTGCTAATAGAATTCAAAGTCTCAGGGTCAACCACATTTATGATAGGCCATTAGGTATCTTCCTTGTGAAGAAAGATGGTGTACGTAGCTAATGACAAACATACTAGTTCCAGCATCTGAGCAGCTGACAGCTAACAAGTTGAACAGAAGAGTTTATTCACCCTGATCAAAGTGCAAACTCCACTATCAGAGCAAGACTGAGCACATTCATGTACATTTACATTAATCATGTAATATACTCAAGAACAGTGGACATTTCCAAAAAGAAAAGATGATTTAAAACTTGAGTTAAAATTCCTCACATCCCCAAGGATGAATCTGAAAAAGCACTTAATCAGTATTCAACACAAACTACTCCAAAAAATAGAAAATATGGAAAATTCATAATGAAATTCCAGCATTTCTGTATTTATTGATTTGTAAGCTGCCAAGTCTGTTACTTTTAATATTTAACTCTTCAATAATGCTGATGTACATTCTATATTTCTAGTACCTCTTGCATTTGAGTACATCCTATTTAAAACTTAACCACATCCTCCAGATGTGCAACACAAACAATGGTTTATATCACACAACTACCACATGGACGTCATATTTGAACCCAGGGAAAGCAATGTGGCATTGATAATGTCACACTATGTATTATTTCCAGGCAAACAACACTAGCCTGATATAATGATCCCAGAAAAACACTATCACAAAACTTAGTTCTTTCAGAAACAATGAACATTCACTACTTTTTAGCTTATCACCATGTCCATTACATTTACACGTGTGTTGTCTTGTTTAATTAAACCTGAGTGTTTCTGCCAACCCTGAACCCTTGACTGAAAGAGTACAGAACAAGTTCAGACAATAGCTCCAAAGCCGTTGCATTAATTATAGATCTGAGGACAACTGCATAATGTGTGCTGTCCAGTATTATCTGCAAAATAGGAATGCACTCAGCCAAGAAATCCAACTGAAGCAACATTCAACTACATAAACCAAATGATATATTAATAATGCAATTGTTTCCATCATTTCTTTTAAAAGAATGCATTCTTTTAGCCAAAAAATGAATTTCAAAAACCTCCATTAACTAATAACTCATTTTCCATAAATTACCCCACAAAATAACATGACGACATTTTAATCCTACTTTGAGTAAATTGTGTGCAGAAGGTTTTCTTTAGAACATCTGTTATTAACCAACTTCAAGCTGATCACATGATTCATATTATCCATAAATACAAACTTACAGGAGCCATAACTATCAAAACAGAATTCCCCTTCATTATGCATTTATTTTAGCCAAATAATCTTCTATCTGAAATAATCTGCTTTGTAAATGTTATAAAATATACCATCTTGATGGCAAAAGATTGCAGAGCTGAACTGCAAAGGAATCGGAGCGTCTCTGCATGTAAAAGGCTAAGAAGTAACTGTAACAGCTAACAAATGTTGTTGCTTATTGTGCGAGGATCTGCAAACAAACAAGTGGGGATGCTTAACTTTAGTTATGCAGGACAATAATGATACCTCATCCATAGAACTGTGTACAGTATTACTCTCCTTAAGGAACAACTGAAGAAAATACAGTAAAGATCAAAATGGACAGGCTGTCATATATGAAATGTCTAAGCTTGATTAGAAATGTTAAAATAAGAACTGAAATGGGCAAGATTCCAAGGGGTCTTCACAGGGTTGATATGAAGAAAATGTTTTCCTCTTGTGGGAAAATTTAACAGTAGGTAGGGTTCACCCATATAAGACACAGATGAGAAGATTTTATTTTCCTCTTCTGGTACTTGGAACTCTTCCTAAAAGGGTAGTGGAAGCAAAGCTTTTGAATACGATCAACATCAGAGAAGTTGAACTCAGAGAATGTGGTTGTGCACCATCTGTAGGGGCGGGGGAACATTTGTCAACATCTTGAGTCAGGATGCAGCTCGACCTGCTGAATTCCTCCAGCAGTCTAGATTCTTCAAGCAAAGAAGTGAATGATTACCATGGGTAGAAAGAAACGCTAAGCCGAAGTCCTAATCAACTAATTAGCATCTTAAGAATGAGCAATTGTGACACTATTAAAGAAAAATTAGATTAGAAAATGTGGCCAGGATGCACACAATTTGAACAGCTAATGAATTTCCATTTTATGTTAAAACGTGCCGGAGATGCACTTGGCAAGATGCATTTTCTAAGTACACACACACTTAATATACTGATCCATAAAATCACCCCCATGTGTCAATAGAGTAACAATTCATATTAATGTAACAACTCCCAAAGCTCTGGATAGAAATGAATATTGAACAAAATCTAACACTGAGCTACAGAGCGAGAGGGCAGCACAAAGGGAAACTAAAGTAAATAGCCAAAATTTGAAATCCATAAAATAAAAGAGCACAATGATAAAAGAAGCAATGTAAAGCCTAGATAATTAGTGTTTTTTTTTCTTTTTACAAGGTGATGCTGAAAAAGCAGCAAATACCAAACACCTTATCTGCTTTTATTCCCTCAAATAATATCATGGATTTTTCATATCAACCTGAGAAAGCAAATGGAAACCATGGATTAACTTCCCATGTACAAGCTGCAGACTGCAACTTAAATATAGAAACTTATCTCAGGTGAAAATGCTACCAACTGAGCCACAGTTAAAAATTGCAAAAAAAAAAGTATCAATTCCAAAAGCAGCTCTCCTGTCCAGTGTGAAATAAATGGATAGCATCTGGTAAACTGGTGTAAACAGAAGACAGTTAAGTAATCGATGCGTATGGAAAGATGAAACCTGACATCATGATGTACTGTAATGTAACCAGTCTTTTAAAAATATATAATCTACTAATTGCAAATTCATTAGAAGCAGGCCTTGCAATACAAATAAAAAAAAATGCTGAAATATATATGGGGTAATGTTAGCAACTATAAAAGATAAAGCTATAACATATTAGATTCAGATAAGCGTACTCAGCCAGCAATTACTTCCTCTAAAAATAATAATTAAATCTGTTCTAGCACCAGCATTTTAATTTTAATTACTACATAACAATACATTGATGGGGATGGAGCTTGAAAATAATTCACAGTTATTAAAGGCTAATTACCAAAAAGAAGAATATTGGAAAATGCATGTATCAAGGGCCCTCTATTAACACAACACTAATGTATACAATTCCACATACTGAACAATCCTTCTGACAAATGATTATTAACTGATGAATTCCACAGATTACATTTTGCAATCAAGTACATGCTCAACTTAAGCCGCCTGCTACTCAATGGTAAATCTGCCTTCAGCTTATCAAGAATTTCCAGAGAACCTTACCAAAAACCAAATCAGAGTGTATGTTCAGAAGCACTTGCCAAATAACACATTCAATATCTTAAATATCTGGGCATTTAATGGAAAAGAAATATCAAATTATGATTTTTTTTGCTACCTAGACTTCTAATCTGCTTAATGTTTTTCCCACAACAATCTTCATAAAAGAAAATAGAATGGCCAACCTCTGGATTTGACATTTGTGGCAGTTTTAATGCTGTTTTTCACTCTGAATTTTACTTCAGCTATGGGGCACTATAACAAATTGTCTCAGTAATTTCTACCTTCAAAAATCAAACACATTACTTTCTTCAAAAAAACTGTAAAAACACAGATCTCCAAGCTTTTCAATTTTACCTCAAATATTTGCTCTAAATTTACATTTTATAAAGTCACAAATAGAAATGTGATTTACTAAATAATGTTTTTATGATGCTTACTTTTGTACTTCATATTACCAGATATTTAAAAAATGGGATAAAGGTACCAGAGGGGAAATATCTTAGCTCAGAAATCAAGTTGTAGAATTAGCTAAGAAACTGCAATGAGCGGAAAGCTTTAATTGATGAAAATTTAGGTTATAAACAGCTCCCCAAACAGTTGCAGTTAGCAAAACATAGCATACATCAGGAAATTAGCCATACACATTAATACAGATAACAGAATAATTATGTGGACATTAATATACACAAAGGCTACAAAGTCAAATAAACAGCAATAGTGTTAAGGATAAATTCATAGAGCCTGCTTTCTACATTAGCATGTTGAAGAAAACCAGGATGAAATAGGCTATTTTTCCATTAGTACTTCGTAATGAGAAAAGTTTATTTGATGATCTGATAGTTACATGAAACTGATGGGAAACTGATCACAACAGGATACAATTTTATATAACTGAAAATGATGTAATCAGTCTGAAATCAAGTTCTTAAATCTACATTAAACAAACTACAAAAGGCATGAAACATATTGACTGTGGTAGATTGGAAAACATTTTTTAAAAGACAAGTAATATATCCTTTTAAGGAAAAGAAAACATGAAGTATGATCCAGTCTTATTTATATACAGAAGGCAATATTAGATCAAAGGACTAGACTTTTATTTTATTTTAAAAAAAGGCTTGAGAAAATTTCAGAATTCAAACTAGAAAGTACTGATCAGCAGAACACAAGCAAACTAGTGTAATAAAAACTATAAGATCTACAGATATGTAAAAATAAAAGACTGGCAAAAACTAATGTGGATTCTTTATAGACCACGGAATTAACTATATTGAGGAATACGGAAATACCAGACAAATTAAATAGATATTTTGCATTGGTCTTCAATTGATCTTCAGACATACAAAAACTGTTGAAAATGTTGATGAACTACAGACCTAAAATGAATGAAGAGCTCATTTAGATTAGCACGTGTGAAAAACTATTCTTTACCACGTCGGGCCTCACGAACTTTGTAAGTTTCAATGCGTTTGCTTTCTATTCTTCTAAACTGAAGAAATTGTAGGCCCAGTCTACTTCAGTTCTCATCATTCAATTGCTTGTCACATAAACACAGACCTTACAGGAGCAGGTGAAAAGCTGAGTATCCTGCAGCACGATTCATCATGTGACACCACAAAGTTTTCAACCCCCCCCCCCCCCCCCCACAATGCATAAAGTAGAATACCCTCACCAGCCCAAATGCATTTCCAACAATATACCGGTAAGAAACCCAAGATATTATCTGGAACAAAGTAGCTCCTTAAATTGTCCTTCATGCATCACACTAAATATTCATTAACTTCACCATCAGTTCACCTTGGTTGTGACGTAACACACCTGTAAAATGTTTTCAGTGAATACGTACACAACGCTGGAAGAACTCAGCAGGTCAGGCAGCATCCGTGAGAAAAGAGTAGCCAACATTTCGGGCCAAGACCCTTCATCAGGAATGGGGGGGAAGAGAGGGCCGAAGCCCAGTAATAGAGATAGGGGAGGGGGAAGGGCTAGAGGTGCCAGGTGGAGAGCCAATCAGAGGAAGGATAAAGGGGGCAGGGGATAAGCATGAAAGAACTGTAGAGGTAAAGGAGCAAAAAGTTGAAAGGGGAGAGAGGCAGAGAGGGACCTAGGATAGGGGAAGGGGGAGGGGGAGGGAATTACTGGAAATTGGAGAATTCAATGTTCATACCACCAGGCTGGAGGCTACCCAGATGGTAGATGAGATGTTGCTCCTCCAACCTGAGTTTGGCCTCATCATGGCAGTAGAGGAGGCCATGTAATGTTTTCAGTAACTTGCATGGGCTACTGCATCAACATTTCCATGCTGAAAAATTAATAAGTAAACAAAATCCCCCACAATCACTATAGTGCTTCCATTTTAATCAATCTACCTTCTAATCAGAATAAAAGCTGATACAATCTCAATGCTTACAGGAAATATTATTGCTAATTAATTGAACAGTCATGTTCAAATGTGCTGGAGGAATTCAGCAGGTCACTCTCTGAAAATGTATAAACAGTCGACATTTCAGGCCAAGTCACTTCATCAGGATGAGAAAGTAAGGAGATGGACAGAAGATAAAGGTGAGAGAAAGGGAAGAACAAGCTAAAAAGGTGACAGGTGAAGCCAAGTGGGCGGTAAAGTTAAAGGGCTGCGGAATAAGAACTTAGAAATAGGAGCAGGAGTAGGCCATCTGGCCCGTCAAGCCTGCTCCACCATTCAATAAGATCATGGCAGATCTGACCATGGACTCAGCTCCACCTACCTGACTATTCCCCATAATGCTCAATTCCCTTACTATGCAAAAATCTATTCAACCTTGTCTTGAGTATATTTATTGAGCCATTCCCTTTCCAACAAGACAGTCCATGGCCGCCTCCTCCACTACAATGAGGGTGAAGAAGCAATACCTCATATTCCATCTAGGTAGCTGCCAGCCTGATGGCATGAACACCAATTTCTCCTTCCAATATTGTTTTCTTCTTTTTCTGCCTCCCCCTTCTGGTCTCCACTCCGGCCTCTTGCATCTTCTCTTCACCTACTCATCACCTTCCCCTGGTGCCCCTTCTTGTTCCCTTTCTTCCATGGTCCTCTCCTCTATCAGATTCCTTCTACTCCAGCCCTTTTCCTTTCTTACCCACCTAGCTTCACCTATCATCTTCTAGCTTGTCCTCCCTCCCCCTACTTTTTTATTCTGGCATCTTCCCCCTTCCTTTCTCGTCATGATGAAGGGTCCTGGCCTGAAAAGTCAACTGCTTATTCATTTCCATAGAAGCTGCCTGACCTGATGAGTTCTTCCAGCATTTTGCATGTTGCTCTGAATTTTGAGCATCTGCATAATCTCATGTTTATGTTCAGAACTGTGTCAATTTATACTGCAAAACTGAATTACTATAGATGTTTAAGCTTGTTCACAGGACAGTTAAATATCTGGAATGCAGCCTCCACTTTTATGTATTCAACAGTTTTTCCATTATCAACAAATAATGCAAATGTCTTTATTTGTAGGTGATATACCTTTCACTTACCGTTACTGTAAGCCTCATGATTTTGGACCTAACACAAGGAAATCTGCAGATGCTGGAAATTCAAACAACACACACAAAATGCTGGTAGAACAAAGCAGGCTAGGCAGCATCTATAGGGAGAAGCGATGTCGACGTTTTGGGCCGAGACCCTTCGTCAGGACTAACCGAAAGGAAAGATAGTAAGACAGGGGTGTCAAACTCATTTTAGGTCACGGGCCGGATTGAGCAAAGTGCAGCTTCATGCGGGCCGGATCAGTCGGACGCGTGCGAACGCAGCTTTCGTTGCCTCCGTTTTTTCAGCCTGCTCTCATGTGTCTCAGTCTCTGCTATAACTACAAAGTGTTTCACTTTACAAATTCCGTTTCTTATGAAGAAGACTGCCGAGCAAGACTGCCGAATAAACACTAAAAACCCTGAAAACCTGGTACCTGAATAAACTCAGCATTAGCCATATCATACGCCATAGGCGCTTCGATTACTGGGGCCAGCTTTAATAGTAATTAGATATTATCTCGCGGGACAAGATAATTCCACTGCAGGCCGGATTTGGCCCGCGGGCCTTGAGTTTGACATATATGTAGTAAGAGATTTGAAAGTAGAGGGGGGAGGGGGAAAATGCAAAATGATAGGAGTAGACTGGAGGGGGTGGGATGAAGCTAAGAGCTGGAAAGGTGATTGGCGAAAGTGATACAGAGCTGGAGGAGAGAAAGGATCATGGGATGGGAGGCCTCAGGAGAAAGAAGGGGGGGGAAGCACCAGAGGGAGATGGAGAACAGGCGAACAACTAAATATGTCAGGGATGGGGTAAGAAGGGGAGGAGGGGCATTAACGGAAGTTAGAGAAGTCAACACCTATGCTCGGTCCGCCAGAAAAAGCAGGATCTCCCAGTGGCCACACATTTTAATTCCACGTCCCATTCCCATTCTGATATGTCTATCCATGGCCTCCTCTATTGTCAAAATGAATCCAAACTCAGGTTGGAGGAACAACACCTTATATGCCGGCTGGGTAGCCTCCAACCTGATGGCATGAACATTGACTTCTCTAACTTCCGTTAATGCCCTTCCTACCCTTCTTACCCCATCCCTGACATATTTAGTTGTTTGCCTGTTCTCCATCTCCACTCCGGTGCTTCCCCCACCCCCCTTCTTTCTCCTGAGGCCTCCCGCTTCACATTAGTAACCTGTTTTCGCATTACAAAGAGGATTTTCACTTTTACAAAAATGTTTCCCATATAAATTAATGGTTCTTCGCTTTACGCCATTTCGGCTTAAGAAAAGTTTCATAGGAACGCTCTACCTTTGTAAAGGGGAACACACCTGTATCCAGAATCTGCAGAATTTGTGTTAATGAATTTTGTCTTATGGCAGCAGTACAAATATAATGACATTAAAAATCTACAAATTTAAAAATAAATATATGGTGCAAACAAAACAGTAAAGTTGGATCATTGCTGAACCTTGACTTATCCATCTTATCATCTTAAAATGAACACACTCAGTATCATTCAATTACTCAGTAACACAAAATGAGAACCCAAAGCAAGGTACTGACTACTACTAATAGGAAAAGCAAGAACAGAATTATAGATGAAAGACAAGTCAAGTCTTCAAATCTAACAGTGGTGTTTCTATATAAATTTTTCAAATTGTAAAAACCAGATTGCTATAATAACATTACAAATTCCTAAGAGGAATAAAGGAAAGTTCATTTAAATTGAATTTATGTCTACAAATGTACAGATAAAGATGCATACATTAACCTAGAAAGTAAATTGGAAGATGTATTGTTAAAGCGCTTCCAAACCCCGCCTTAATAAATATCAAGAGAAGATCGACGCTAATACTATAATCTGATTACATTTGGTTTGATCTGAGATAAACTAATACCCAGGAATTCACAGGCATAAAAGGGTCAACTCAAAAATAAGAAAGAATTTAAGTAATTGTGCTAGATGTAGCGCATATATCACAGCTGCAATAAATATAACATTTCTAAAGAGTTAAAGACCAACAATTGCAGATTAGTTAAGTAGGACATACAGTAAATGGATTAAACAAATAAGATTATTAAAGTATCAAAAAAAATTAAGAAAAATGACTGGGAGAAACATAAAATAGTATTCATAAAAAAAGTTGACCTAATAATGTATTAATCTAAGAGAATCTCTCTCTTCTATTATATATTACCACTAAAGTATGTGGAGTTCACACCATCTTTCCTGTTCTGGAGCCTCAAATTTCACAACCAATTAATTTTAAGTCAAATGACTCGTATTGTTATGCAAATGTAACATGTACTCATATGAAAATAAAATCTAAACTAGCAGTAACAAAAACAAAGCAGTTCAAATCATACTATTTCAGTTCCTACAGCAAGCACTCATATCTCCTTTTTTCCCCTCAATGTTCAGGTGCAACAAAAACGAACATTCCTTTTAATTTTGTTTCACATTTTGACATCTGCAAAACAATACTTATGGGAGAAAGTTTTTTTCCACATATCAAGCAACACACACAAAATGCTGGTGGAACGCAGCAGGCCAGACAGCATCTATAGGAAGAGGCACTGTCGACGTTTCGGGCTGAGACCCTTCCTCAAGACTAACTGATAGTAAAAGATAGTAAGAGATTTGAAAGTAGGAGGGGGAGGGAGAAATCTAAAATGATAGAAGACCGGAAGGGGTGGGTGAAGCTCAGAGCTGGAAAGGTGATTGGTAAAAGGGATACAGAGCTGGAGAAGGGAAAGGATCATGGGACGGGAGGACTAGGGAGAAGGAAAGGGAGAAGGGAGCACCAGAGGGAGATGGAGAACAGGCAAAGAGTGATGGGCAGAGAAAGAGAGAGAAAAAAGGAGGGGGGAATAAATAAATCAGGGATGGGTAAGAAGGGGAGGAGGGGCATTAACGGAAGTTAGAGAAATCAATGATCATGCCATCAGGTTGGAGGTTACCCAGACAGAAACCTGAGCGTGACTTCATCTTGACAGTAGAGGCCATGGATAGACATATCAGAATGGAAATGGGACGTGGAATTAAAATGTGTGGCCACTGGGAGATCCTGCTTTCTCCGGCAGACAGAGCGTAGGTGTTCAGCGAAAAGGGAGCACCTAGTTGAGGGACCTTGCTGCATTGTATTGTCAAAAAAAAAAAAGTAGGGGAAAAGATCATATTTAGGTTGGTAAGCTGTAAACCACTGGGATTAAGAGTCAACTATTTACATTCTACCCTAATGATTTAGACAAAAGGATTGAATATATCACATTAATTGTATATTTAAACTGTCAACACCTGCCAAGATAATCCAGAATAAAACAGCCCAAAGAATGATTCTATTCAAGCCTGATTGGTAGTGACACACAATATTAGTTCACAGTTCATTCCTTACAGCTGAGCATTATCGTATGTTTACAAAGTAATTCCTTTATGAAAATTACTACAAAATAAGCTTCAAATTTACTCAATGTATTAAAAATATTTTCCTTCTTATTGTAGCTTTCTTGTCATTTACCTTAAATCTATCCAAGCTACTAAATCTCTTATTAACAGACAAAACCTTTCAAGATTTTTAAAAATATCTTTCAAATCTCTCCCTTAACCTTCTCTGCTGGAGATAAAAATTACACTTGTCACACGTGCAGCTATAATTCCCTCATATCATTCTAGTAAATCTTTGTATAATTTTTTCATGTTTTAGAATTGGTTACCAATACCTTCTCTAAGGTGTGCGCATCTTTTACTACTAGCACACAAAGGAATTTAAACTGCGCACAAAATGTCACTCTCTATCTTGTTGGCATGTTAAATATATTTCACAATCGTACACAATCACATTTCCTTTTCCGGTTTCTGATGTGGACAGTGTGGGCAATGTGGAGTTTTTGATGATTTGTCTGCAGATTTTAGAACTGGCTTATTTATACCGTTTCTACTGAAGAAATTATTGATTTTGTGTTGAAGTCCAAAGAAGCAAAGGGCATGAAGTGCAAAAGAACTGCTAGTTCATTTAAAGCAGAATGGTTTATTATCCTTAGAATAATTTCAGGTTTACTTCCACTTAAACATACAATATGCACAAGTTGTCACCGGGCAAAAAAAATTGCACAGCACAAGATTAAACATTCAGCATGCATACGTTGTCACTGGGCGAAAAAAATGCACAGCACACTGGTCATGACAAATTAGAAGGAACATTGGTCACCATATTATAACTATACTGAGCCAATGATTAATAACAATTTATAGGATAACATTTTATGCTTTTGTACTATTTATTAAACCTAGATATCTTATGCCATTATTACAATATTTTCAATTCATTTTGCCACCTTCAAAGAATTATGTTCTTGCTCCTGGACATGCCTTCCAAGTTGTGCATTTTGTTTATACAGACTCCTCCTTAAATGTTTCACTTCAAATTTCTCTACACTTGCCCCCAACCATTTTAAAAGTTTGTTTTCTCTTCCTCAATACTTACATTTCTAATTTGGTATCATTGCTAACTTTTAAACTAAAGCAAGAATTCCCATGTCCCAGGGAATTAAGATTCAGTTACAGCAGATAGGGTCTTGCTCAATCAGTATTTAGTAATCCCCACTAATGGAAAAGCAGAGATACCAATGAAAATAGGATTATCTTAGTAGCAATATCACCCTGATCTTGTAACTACAAATACTCTCCCTATCAAAACAAAAGCACTTTTGGGTACCACAGTAATGTAATAGCGTAATGCTGCTCCAGCTCGGGGCAGAGTTCAGTTCTAGCATCCTCTGTACATTCTCCCCATGGATGGGTTTCCCCCGGGCGATCCAGGTTCCTCCCGCAGTCCGAAGGTAGGTTAATTCATCATTGTAAATTGTCCTGTGATTAGGTTATAATTAAATAGGGGTTTTCAGTGTAAAGTGCCCTCCTATGTTACAAGGATAGAAAACTGAAGATTCCAAAAACTTTCAAACAAAAGTACAGATCAGAACATTCACTAATGTTTCTCCTCAAAAAGTCCTATTGCTGATCTGGGGTTGCTACCAGAACACTCACTGGTCCCAAATATAACCACTGAAATCTAATCACAATGTTCTTCTGGATCTTATTGAGCACCCATTGTATCAACATACAATGCATATTATGAATCAGCACCAATGTTGCACCAAAGATTCATTTTGGATCTGCAAGGAAATATTACGTCAGACCTCCGGTATTTTCAGTATAGTTTGTACATTTTCCTTATGACCACATTCATTTCTTCCCACCTACAAAAGTGTAGACTGATAAGTTAATTGACCCACTGCAAATTGCCCCTTGTTCTATGACTCTTTCAAATGAGGGGGTGGGAGAGAAGGGTGCGAGAGCTTTAAAAGCCGCCTGGACACAGTAAAGTCAGTATCTCTCTCTGAAGACATAATCATAAATTCTACATCAAAGAAAACTTTGGAAATAAATTCTAGTATAGAACATTACTTAGGCCACAATTAGGATAATATGTACAGCCCAGGTTAACACACTGCAAGGATTATAGGAGGGATGCCAGACCACAGATTTACAAGAATAAAACAGGGCTACTTAGATAATGGAAATATTTGTGAGCCTATGGTTGTTTTCTCACTGGCTACGGTGTCCAAAGGTTTAATTGAGCAGTATAATATCATGAGGACCCCAAGCAAAATGAATAGAAAGGATTCTACTAGCAGGAAGGTAAATAACTACAGGTCCTAGTTTCATGGTTAAAAAGAGTGAAGGATATTGCTTCCCCTACCTCTGCTGCCCCATCCATCCACAGAATTGTGGATTGAGAACTCACTGTTGAAAGCATGGGTGGCAGGAACTTCCACTACATTTTTTTTTTAATGGATCTGAATTAGAATGGCTTAATTCCATTTCCTATTTCTCAGTCCCATATCTTTAAGTGTAAACTGCTGGAGGAACTCAGCAGTTCCTATGGAAATGAATAAACAGTGCAGCCTCTTACTCAATGTCAGCAAGACCAAGGAGCTTATTATTGACCAGGAGAAGGAAACCTGAAGTCCATCAGCCAGTCCTCATGAGAGGATCAGAGGTGAAGAGGGTGAGCAACTTTAAATTCCTCAGTGTTATCATTTTGAAGGACCTGTCCTGGGCCCAGCACGCAAATGCAAGTGCAAAAAAAGCACAGCAGTGCCTCTATTTCCTTATGAGTATGTAGAGATTCAACACAATATCTAAAACTTTGACAAACTTCTATTGATGTGTGGTGAGAGCAAAATGACTGGTTGATTACATCCTGGTATGGAAACACCAATACACTTAAATTAAAAATCCTACAAAAAAAAAGGATTCAGCCCAGTCCAAAGGTAAAGCCCTCCCCACCGCTGAGCACATTTACATGAAATACAGTCACGTGAAAGCAGCATCCATCATCAGCAACCTCCAACTCCCAGAACATGCTCTCTTCTCGCAGCTGCCATCAGGAAGATGATGCAGGAACCTCAGGAATCACACCACCAGGTTCAGGAACAGTTACTATCCCTCAACCATCAGGCTCTAGAACCACAGTGGATAATTACACTTAACTTCACTTGCCCCATCATTGAAACCAATGGAATCACTTTCAGGGACTCATCTCATGTTCTCAATATTTAATACTTAATTATTATAATTTCTTTCTTTTTGTATTTGCACAGTTTATTGTCTTCTGCACTCTGGTTGAATACCCAAGTTGGGTGGGTTTTCATTGATTCTGTTATAGTTATTATATGGCCACAAGAAAATTAATCTCATGGTTACACATGGTGACATATACAGCGGCATGCAAAAATTTGGGCACCCCGGTCAAAATTTCTGTTACTGTGAATAGTTAAGTGAGTAGAAGATGAAATGATCTCCAAAAGTCATAAAGTTAAAGATGAAACATTCTTTTCAACATTTTAAGCCAAATCAGTGTATTATTTTTGTTTCGTACAATTTTAGAGTGGAAAAAAAAGGAAAGGAGCACATTGCAAAAGTTTGGGCACCCCAAGAAATTTGAGCTCTTAGGTAACTTTTACCAAGGTCTCAGACCTTAATTAGCTTGTTAGGGCAATGGCTTGTTCACAGTCATCATTAGGAAAGGCCAGGTGATCCAAATTTCAAAGCTTTATAAATACCCTGACTCCTCAAACCTTGTCCCAACAATCAGCAGCCATGGGCTCCTCTAAGCAGCTGCCTAGCACTCTGAAAATTAAAATAAATGACATCCACAAAGCAGAAGGCTATAAGAAGATAGCAAAGTGTTTTCAGGTAGCTGTTTCCTCAATTCATAATGTAATTAAGAAATGGCAGTTAACAGGAATGGTGGAGGTCAAGTTGAGGTCTGGAAGACCAAGAAAACTTTCTGAGAGAACTGCTCATAGGATTGCTAGAAAGGCAAAGTAAAACCCCCGTTTGACTGCAAAATACCTTCAGGAAGATTTAGCAGACTCTGGAGTGGTGGTGCACTGTTCTACTGTGCAGCAACACCTGCACAAATATGACCTTCATGGAAGAGCCATCAAAAGAAAACCTTTCCTGCATCCTCACCACAAAATACAGCGTCAGAAGTTTACAAAGGAACATCTAAACAAGCCTGATGTGTTCTGGAAACAAGTCCTGTGGACTGATGAAGTTAAAATAGAACTTATTGGCCGCAATGAGCAAAGGTATGTTTGGAGAAAAAAGGGTGCAGAATTTCATGAAAAGATCACCTCTCCAACTGTTAAGCATGGGGGTGAATCGATCATGCTTTGGGCTTGTGTTGCAGCCAGTGGCATGGGAAACATCTCACTGGTAGAGGGAAGAATGAATTCAATTAAATACCAGCAAATTCTGGAAGCAAGCATCACACCCTCTGTAAAAAAGCTGAGGATGGCTTCTACAACAGAATAATGATCCTAAACACACCTCAAAATCCACAATGGACTACATCAAGAGGCGCAAGCTGAAGGTTTTGTCATGGTCCTCAGACCCCCAACCTAAACATTATCGAAAATCTGTGGACAGTCCTCAAAAGAGCAGTGCATGCAAGACGGCCCAAAAATCTCACAGAACTAGAAGCATTTTGTAAGGAAGAATGGGCGAAAATCCGCCGAACAAGAATTGAAAGACTTTTAACTCGCTACAGAAAGTGTTTACAAGCTGTGATACTTGCCAAAGGGGGTATTACTTAGTAAGCAGGGTGCCCAAACTTTTGCTTCAGGCCCTTTTCCTTTCATGTTATTTTGAAACTAAAAGATGGAAATAAAAAAGTAATCTTGCTTAAAATATTAAAGAAATGTGTCATCTTGAACTTTATGCCTTTTGGAAATCAGTTCATCTTTTACTGGCTTAGCTATTCACAGAATCAGAAATTTGGACCAGGGGTGTCCAAACTTTTGCATGACACTGTATGTACCTCTGATAATAAACTTGCTATGAACTATAGTTTTCTTTTATGGACATGAAAGTAATCGAATGGTCTGTTCAGATCTAGATTTCTTGCAACCAAAATAAATGCAAGCAAAGCACATTTTCTGTTCTACAAAACCAGATTCTACAACCTAGTACCTAAAGGAAAAGGTTACCTCAAAGAACTGTTGAGGTCTGCACTAATTTCAGCCCATGGTGCCATATCCATCATATCCAACTCTGTGTGTCTACTCACTATTGTTCAACAGAGGCTACTCATTTCCTATACTACTGTGTCCTTACCAGTCATCCTCTCTGAATTACATATTAAAAGCTTAATCACATTTCAAACATGGGAGTATTACCACAACAGGCAAATATGAGCCATACGGTATAGAGAATAATATGACTATTTCATCCTTCAAAATTAGCATTACAAATTAACTTATGACTAAGCAGAAGGAACAAATATCAGAAAGCAGTGACAACAGCACTGATCTGATTTTCACAATCCTAGCTAAAGCAGCTTTGCCCATTCTAAACTGGATAAGCAGCAATGAAACAAGCTTTATCTGTCATAATCTGGAACAGATTATGTGACTTTGGATCAAGGAGTGTGTGATGCAAATCGCATCCAATTTATAAAACATGCTGAAAGAAAGATTCCTCTCCATATTATTCTCAAATTACTGAACAGGCTTTAAGAACAAAAATCACGGGAAACAACCAGCATTCCTTCTATGTTAATTGTTTATTTTCATCATGATTTTTTTTCTTTATTTAGACCATGTTTCCTTCAGAATAGATTCCACAGAATTCTATAAAAGTGCACTAACTTCATACATTATAAATCTAAATCCTAGAATTACCCATGTTTATTACATAAAATAGGTTACATTTAATAAGTACTTGGGGAAAATGTATTTTTAATACACAGCATTAACATTCCACTTCTTGAAAAACAGGTTAACAGTAAACAAAACACATCACATGACAAAAGGAAATGAAATTTCACTAGCCTTCAAAGGAGAAAGCATTCAATGGACAACCAGAGCCTGTAAGGCTGTACCCTGCCAACTACATGACTGAAAAACTTTTTTAGATGTGAATCTAATGAGGCAGCTTTAATTGATAACCCATAAAAAAGGTTTATATGCAACATGAACGAAATGCTGAGTTCTTCCAGCATTGTATGCTTGGATTTCCAGTATCTGCAAATTTTCTTTTGTTTGAGGAAGGTTTATATGAATATTTTCATGAATGTACAAGATTATTAACAAATTAACCCAAAGTCAAGGGAAAACCCCCTTGTCCTAACAAAACATCTCAACCCAATGAACATTGTATTGAATCAGAGGTAAGAATACCTAGTAATATTAACTCCAAAATGTTCATCAATTTTAGTTTGTGTCTGTGATCTTGGTTTTAATTTGAAATTAAGATTGGATTTTACAAATTACCCATTTATTTGACAGATGTCCTTAGAATTTTTGCTCATAATTCAGCCTGTTATTGTTATAAACTTTACCACTTTATTCATGTTGACAATATTCAAGTTTTCTTCAATATGGTGAAGAGGATTAAAATTATTTTATTCCTTTTCCCAGTTCCACTCATTAAGTCAATGGCCAAATATTCTACCTTGTCTTGAAAGTCAAAAGTGCCGAAAACAAAAACTCTCAATTCATAGCACTGAAAAAAAAAATTATATCTGTAATGCAGAACAAGTGTAATTCTCAAAACAAATTATTTTTCCATAAACTGAGATATCTATACCTCTTGGGTATTCTCTTACTATAGGAATATCACGAGCCAAAGGATGCACACGACTCAGCGTCATAGGTGCCATTTTATTTATTGTAGTAGGCTGCGTAGATCCGGAGTAGAATCTAAAATAAACTTTAAATTAATTCTGAAATACACAGCATAGATTCTCAAATAATTGAGAGATAAATTAATTGTTTTCACTGCTATGAATCATTGAACAAAATTTACAAAGGCTGATGCTGATGTCTTTTTTAAATTTTACAATCAAACATACATGAGATCAGTGCTTTTTTCCTTAACAGATCAAGCAATATTAATATTCTCAGCTCTAAACCATGACAAGTTATGCATTGATACATCTGTATTTTTAAGCCTACAAATTACATGAAGTTTTTTTTTGCTCATCTTTATGTAAGAGTTACAACACTGCAAGCACATGGATTAAGTACAGCAGTTTAAGTACAGTAATTGATCCAAATGCATGCCTTGTAAACATTAGAGTATGAAGCATACTACAAAATCAGAGCTGAATATAATCCTGTCCACACCTAACCTTCACATATGTCCAAATGAGGTATCTGACAACCACCAGGCTTCAACACTTTACAACACATATCTTTTCCTAGCACAGAGGCACTACTATGCTCCTTCACTTATCCCCAAGTGTGATGAGCTAAATCAAAACGAGTTAATTGATAAACAACATTGCACCACAGTACAAAGTAAACAGCTTTAGTCCAGTTGCCCTAAAACACAGAAACAGATCAATCCAATGAATTGAGCAAATATTTATTTTCCTGTTGGAGGCAGTACAATGTATGTAATCTAACAAAAAGAAAATCAAAACACCATTCCCTGATCAGTGTTTCCCAATGGTTCCAATAATTTTATTCTATACTGAACTGGGAAATGTGTTCTTTAGGCCATTCCTCAAGTTTAACAATAACTTTCTACTCCACTTCACAAGTACCTGATGTGTAAACAGCAGACATCCATCCCACAGAATGGGTCTGTGATGCCTTAGCTTGTCAGGTGATGCACTCTGATGAATGTACTCAAAACCAACCTGAATCTCTACTTGGGAGTGATCAAGAGCTCAGGATTTTCAGAGTTAGGTAAAGAAGGCTTTGAGAACATCATTGACTTATTTCCTCTGTCCGCCTAGTAATCTTTTCCTACATTGGAACAGAGGGTCTGTTTTTGGAAGTCTGGTGTCAGACATGAAATTTGTTTACACCACACAATATGCTCAATGTTGACCAACAGCATATACCAAAAGGAAATAACAAGTGCTATCATTTGAATTTCAGCAGGATGTAAAAATCTTCTAAGCATAAAAAGCCATTACTATAATAATTACAGTCATCTAAATCTCAAGCCCTGAAATCCCTTTCCAGAATCTGTCACTTTGATCAAACTTTTAGTCGCTCTTTACTACTTCCTTCATTGGCTCTTGTCAACTTTCTCTTTTTCTGAGGATGTTCTCCTAAAGTTTCTATATCAATGCAAGATGGTGTATAAATGTCCCCTTGGCAAATATGAACACAAAGTATTCGAGATTGCAAAGGCAAGTGTGAACCACTGATGGTTACATACTGTATATCACTAATCATCTTTATACTGGGAGACATTTATGGCATGCAATTAGGAACTTTACCTCCTTTTTCATTGAGTCTGGGGTGGATTCGACCACTATTCCAGAATTTCATCGCGTAATCTGAACTAGCACTGCAGCACCAAAGGAACACAATCCAAAACATACTTCCCCATTCAAAACTAAAGCATGGATGATCCGTATTTTAACAGACATTGGTTCCACATCCATCAAATCCAGTTTATTAAGATAATTTACAAATTTTTTTTACATCAAGGTGCTAACATTCTCATTTAACCCAGAGATGTATTTTCTATCATATTGCCCCTAAATAATTTTAAATTTCATACATCAATCTTTGAAGATAAAGAAACTTCTCTGATAACTAGGCTAATGTTTTCTTTTAATGAAATTATTTAAAAAGTTAAAGGATCAGTCTCATCTTTGATGATTAAATATTGTTATATATAAAATATACACAATATTTGCCAATAAGTGTAATATAACAACATTAATAAAATTTGCACCTAACAAACGTTGGATCATTCAGACGCATCCGATGAAATGTGACTGGTTTACCTCCCACTAGCCAAATGGCCACACAGGAACACTTTGCAACAATGAATGCCACATCATGCAGGACAAAGCTCAAATTCCCAACACTTTTCATTGTTGTCACTTGCTTATCATTACATTCCATGTGTATATCAATCCTCAGGAACCAATGTCTTTCCATACTTCCCCACCAAAAAATAGATTTCACATCCAAGCAATATTACTTAAGTTCACTGATAGCTGAAGACTCATTTTCTATATATTGAAGATAGACTTTCATAAAGCGCACTCACCTAGAAGGTGCACAACTCAAATCTACATGACATTCACAATAATGAAAAGTGAAATATTGGGATTCTATCCAGTAAACCACAGATCAAAGCAGTTTTTTTTTTAACTTAACTACTTCCTGCTCAGACTGAGTGGGTTAGGTTGTGGGCTGTTGATTGGAATAAAAGAACCAACAAGATGCAACATTACAACATTTTTGGTCATTTGCTTTCCTTTTAAATACTTCAGACTGCTATGAAACTACATCCACTGAATTTACATGAGGAAAAATGTAACTCATACAATAAAATTATTCCAGTTTTCTCTTCACATCTATGAATATGAGACTAATATAATTCCTTGCTGAAACTCAATTTAAATATCACATCTATTGCAATTAATTCACTCTCAAAATCAACTACCTGCAGCTCAAATTCATTTGGGTCTAAAACTTCAAAACTAGAGTTTTGGACACAATGAGGGTTTTAAAAACTCCAATGCATCTTATAATGTGCACTGTATTGCTGGCCTAAACTCACATCCGCTTCTTACAACCTCCTCACTATGAGCTCAAAAAAAAAACAAACCTTCTTGGACAGAGTTACAATTAGGAACACCTCAAGAGACGGTAATAAACGAAAGACGACTTGCACACGTACTGGACAAATGTATGTATTCTCAAGTCCTCACACGCTATAGTGCAGAGAAATGTTCCTGACAGAGGCCACCATCACCTGGAAAAACAAAGTGGGGGCTCTGTCTCCTGCCCCGGGAAGTGACACTGTCAAGCGCATCAACCTCACCCCTTCCCCAAACACTTAGTTTTACTCCCGACAGGGGGGTATACTTTACCCGGTGAAACTATGTTAACTTGAGCCACATGTCGTGGGATTTTGTTTTAAAGGAGAAGGCTGCCTTTATGGGTAAGCGATACAGACGCTCGTCTGAGTGTGTACAATAAAGGCTTTATGGTTCCTTTTCACTGAAAGTTGTGGTGACCAACGTCGTCGAAGGCAAAATGGAGCTCGGTACAGACCGGCCTTTACTTTTTGGGAGTAGGGTGGAGGAAAGGAAAAGGATCCCTCTGGGCCCGGCCAGGCTCCTAGGAGCCCCCAAACCCCCTGTGTGCCGGCCTCTCTCCCGGAGGAAACCCTCACCCCAACCCCCGCCTCTCTCCCATCGGTCCCGGACCCATCCCCACTTCCCCCCCACCCCAACCCCGTCTCCGGCCTCTCACCCGGCCCCGGCCCCACTCCGGCGGGGGCACCACCGCCCACTGCATTCGCTTCTCCTGCCTACCTGTGCGGCCTCGCTGCTCATCCCGTTCTCTCCCGGGTTCACGCTGGCTTCCAGCCGCTGTCTCTTCGCCTCGGCCGCCGCTGCGTCTCCCGGCTCGTCTCGCTTCAGCCCTCGTAACATTCGCTCGGGGCCAGGGCCGGGCCCGGGGCCGAACCCCCCACCGGCCACCGGCTCCGCCGCCATCAGCCTGCACTCAGAGGAAGGGGGATGGATGGGGTGGGCGGTGATGTCGGACGCGGGGTAGCGGCGGCAGCAACACGGGGCCGAAGGCGAGAGAGACCGGACGACCGCACGGGGTGTGGAGAAGAGACCCCCCCCCCCAAAAAAAATCTACAATTAAACAAAAAAAAACTTCTATCCCCCCTCCCTCCAAAAGCAGGGCGCAAATCTACACCCGGCAATTTCACACAGCCAAGCTGACGGCGCTGCCAACCGCGCCGAGTTTTACCACACACACACACACACACAGGGATAGCGAGCGGGAGCGGAAAACAATCTTTAAAAAAAATGGCCCAGATTCGCCGCGCTCGGCGCGTGCCTGTGCTCTCCCCTCCCCCCCCCCCCCTGCACCCGGGCGCGAGCACAACCCCTCGGCCGCTAGGACGGCACTCGGCACCACGCGCGCGCCCTCTGCCGGGCGGCCGACGCCCGCCCCGCCGTCCGGATGGGAATGCTGACGTCAGCCGGGTAATTCCCTGGATATGGGCCGCAGTGGAGACCTATCGCTTTCCGGCAGGACTCGGGGAAACTTCGGCGGTTAAGTTGGGCCCGGGGTTTGCGGTTGAGGGACACGGGAGAGCCGTTGCCAAGGTGACTCGGGAGCACGCCTCCTTGTCCCCGACTCTTGGACCGCGGGCGCCGCCACAGGCCGGTGCTGGCACCGCAAGAGTTGCCTCAACCTCCACCACGCGGCCCCTCGAGCCTGCTGAACCATTTAAAGGGCTCATGGCTTAAAGACCTTGATCTCCAAAGATCTGTCTCATTCATCCATAGAACCGAGGAAACAGAACCTTCTGTCCAACTTGTCCGTGCACATCAAGGTGCATAGCTGGAGGAACTCGGCTGGGCACCATTTCACTGCCTTCCTTCACTATTTTCTATCACAATAGATTTCTTTGTCTGCACTCTCTTGTGTCTCCATTTGGACCATCCGTCTGTGGTGAACTACATATACCTGTCTGGACTGCTCCTGTGGCTCCTCCCACAGACCCCTGTATAAAGGCGACTGAGGCCTGTTGCCCAGCCTCATTCCCCAGGATGTAGTGTTGTTCATTCGTCCAGTCAATAAAAGCCGATACCTCGCTTCTTACGTCTCAGAGTGAGTTATTGATGGTGCATCACCGTCTAAACCTTTTCTATCCATGTATTCTTCCAAATGTCTTTTAAATATTAATATACCTGCCTCAACCACAGCCTCTGAAAGCTTATTCCATATACGCACCACCCTGTGTGAAAGTTTCCCCTCTTAGCTTAAATGTGGTTCTCAACCTTTTTTATAGCATTAAGACCATAAAGACATGCGAGCAGAATTAGGCCATTCAGCCCATTGAGTCTGCTCTGCCATTCCGTCATGGCTGACCCCGGACCCCACACGCCTGCCTTTCCCGTCATATCCTTTGACGCCCTGACCAATCATGAAACTATCAACTTCCACCTTAAATATACCCACGGACTTGACAGAGCATTCCACAGATTCACCACACTCTGGCTAAAATTAACTGAGGGGTCCGTGGACCCCAAATTGGGAACCGCTGCCTTAATCTATATCCTCTAGTTTTAGATTGCCCTACTCTGGGGAAAAGTAGACAGACTGTTTGGTTCATATACGCCCTTCATGTGTTGATGCACAAGGTCACTCCTCGGCTTCCTACAAGGCAAGCAAAAATCCCTTGAGAACATGCTGTATTTTCAGCTGATGTCACTCAGGTGAATGGAAAAGGCACGAAAGATAGATCCCTGGGGATTCTGAAAGATAACAAAATGGATGTAGAAAGAGAAAGCACAGAGGTGACTTTGTCTTTGGTTTCAGTCCTTTGAAAGTTTCCGAGTCCTTCCATCTCGGTGTGCAGCTACTTTCGGAAGGTCATAGACTTACAGAGCATGGAAACAGTTCTTCAGCCCATCAGCTGCATATCAGCCATCGTCTATACATTCTCACTAGTTCCATATTAATCCCACTTCTCTCCATTCTCCCCGCAATCCCATCAATTCCATCCAGATCCTATCACTCGTCCACACACAAGGGAAAATTTACCTTGGACAATTATCCCGCCGGCCTGCACTCAGATTCCGGTTTAATACCACCAGAATTACATCATGAAATTCGTTTTCTTTGTAGCAGAAGCACAATGTGATACATAATACCAGAAAAAAATAAACCATGAATGTACGTTAGTTAAATAAATAGTGCAAAAATACAAAAAGTAGTGAGGTGGTGTTCATGGGTTCAACATCCACTCAGAAATCAGATGGCAGAAGCTGTTCCTGAATTGTAGAGTGTGTGTCTTCAGGCTCCTGTAGCTCCTCCCTGATAGAAGTAACAAAAAGAGAGCATGTCCTTAATGATGGATGCTGCCTTTTTGAGGTATTGATCCTTGAAGGTGTCTCAGATACTACAGAGGCTAGTGCCAAAAATAGAGCTATGTTCACAATTTTCTTCTTTTGATCCTGTGCAGTAGCCGTACTCCCCCCCCCACCCCCACCACCACCCCCAGCATATCAGCTGGTAATGTAGCCAGTTAGAATGCTCTCCATGGTTCATCTGTAGAAATTTTTCAGGGTCTTTGAGGACGTACCAAACCTCCTCAAATTACTAATGAAACATGGCCTTCTTTGTAGCTGCATCAATATGTTGGGTCCAGGAAAGATCCTCAGAGATGTTGACACTCAGAAACTTGAAAATGCTCACTCTTTCCACTTCTGATCCCTTTATGAGGACTGGTGTGTGTTCCCTCGTCTTACCCTTTCTAAAATCCACAATCAGTTATTTGGTCTTACTGACAATGAGTGCAAGGTTGTTGCTGCAACACCACTCGACTAGCTGATACATTTCACTGCCAAACACCCTCTCGTCACCATCTGAAATTCTGCCAACAATAGTTGTATCGTCAGTAAATTTATAGATGGCATTGGAGCTAAGCCTAGCCAAACACTCCTTTGGGATGTGGGAGGAGACTGGAACACCCGGAGAAAGTCCACATGATCTCAGGCAGAACAGACAAATTCCACCCAAACCCAATGAATTACCATATCCTACAATTCCCCACACGCGCTGCTGTTACATGAGCCTAGAATAGTGCGCACAGGTCAGCTCTGAATACTTGGAAACAATATATGTGAAGTTCTGGAAGAGTACAATGAGTCCCTAACCTCTAGAGATTAGAAGAATGAAAGGTGCTGTTACTGAAACATGCAAAATTGTTGACGACTTCTCAGGGTAGATGGGAACATATTATAAGCTTGGCTCAAATCAGGAGGGAACAGTCTTCAGACAAGGCGTTGGCAATTTGGAACTGAGGTAAGATAAAATTCCTTCTCCACCCATTTGAGCTGAGGAAGGTCAGTCACTGATCATTTTTGAGACAGATTTATAGATTTTTTTTGGATATTCTGGGAATCAGATTCTGTGGGGCTATGATTACGATTTTATTGAATAATAGAACAGCCTCTAGGGGCACACAGCCTACACACCAGCGCACAAACCAGCTGGTTTCTCAAGAACAGAAGTTATGAACATGTCCCACTCCGACATGTCTGTCCATGGCCTCCTCTACCGTCAAGATGAGGCTACACACAGGTCGATGGAGCAATACTTTATCTCCCGCCTAGGTAGCCTCCTTCCTGCCGGCATGAACATCCAACTCACTGACCTCCGTTGATACCCCTGCGCCCTACCCTTACCCCCATCCCTATCTATTATTTTAATCTGGTTCTCTTTCTCTCTCTTTTCCCCCCCTCACTACAATCTCTCCCCCCAGCCCTACCTTTCTTTCTCTTTTATTTCCCATAATTCTCCACCTTCCCCCCCAGCCCATTTCCCTCCAGCCTATCACTTCCCAGCTCTCTACTTTATCCCTCCCCCCACTTCTTATCACCCCCCTCCCCGACCATCCCATGTTACTTAACTCCTGATGAAGGGTTTTGGCCCGAAACATCATTATTACCTCCTCCCATAGATGCTGTCTGGCCTGCTGAGTTCTGCCAGCATTTCGTGTTTTTTTATGATGTTATAACGGTAAGATTCTGATGATAGGTCATCAATCCTGAAGCAAGCCACACAACGCAGAAAAGGGATCTTTAGCCAACCAAAATCCACACTGCCTTACACTAATCACACTTTATTCTCCATTAAATAACACCTGTACTCAATCATACTCACTTATTTATGCCGGCCGGCGGTGTAGTGGCATCCGCACCGGACTGTGAGATGAGTGGTCCGGGGTTCGAATCCAGCCAGCTCCTTTCACGTTTTCCATCCGTGCTGGGTTGAGCATCAAGCTAGCAACTCAGTTTCGTAAATAAACATTCAAGATGAACAAAGATTAATCTATCTAGCTCAGGAATATGGGAAGAAACCACACAAGATAAAAAAAAACAAGCAAGCTCCGAAACAGGTTTATTGTATTTGATGTAGCGGTATTTGTCAAGCCCACAGACGTTTCCTCACCGTTCAGGGTGCAGTTTCTGGTGTGCTGGTGCCTCGCAGGCACTCCCAGAGAGAAACACCGACTGTGCACTGTGGATTTCACCTCGACTGCTGATGCAAGCCAACTACTAAGCTCAGTGGACACTGTAACATCAAAAGCCTCGACCCGAGCTGCCATTATTCACCACCATCCTAAATCAGGTCCCAGATTGTTGTGAAATTCTTTGTCTTGCACAGCAGCACAGCCAATACCTGAGGTCAGGACTGAACACGGGTCACTGGAGACATGATGCGACGTGGCAGCTGTATCTCGATCCCTTTCTTCTGCTTTTCTGCAAAGATGCTGCCCCACCTGCTGAGAATGTCCAATAGATTGAGATATCTTAAATTAGAATCAAATGTTGTTATGGATAACAGGGAAGAAAAGGGAAAGGCAGAAGGGTGGAATGCAGAGGAGATTGAATGACTAACACCAGAGAATCTGCAGATGCTGGAAATCCAAAGCAACATGCACAAAACACTGGAGGAGCTCAACAGGGCAGGCAGTATCTATGGAAAAAAGCAAACAGTCGACGTTTCGGGCTGAGACCCTTCATCAGGACTGGAAAAAAAGATGAGAAGTCAGAGTAAGAAGAGAAGGCAGAAGTACAAGGTGGTAGGTGTTAAGTGAAACTGGGAGAGGAGGAGGGGTGAAGAGCTGGGAATTTGACTGGTGAAAGAAATAAAGGGCTGGAGGAGGGGGAAATCTGATAGGAGAGGGTAGAGGACCATGGATGAAAGGGAAGGAGGAAGAGCACCAGAGGGAGGTGATGGGCAGGTAAGGAGATAAGTTGAGAGAAGGAAACGGAAATGGAGGAATGGTGATGGGGGGGTGGCGAATACCAGGAGTTTGAAAATCAATGTTCATGCCATCAGATTGGAGGTTACTCAGACATAAGGTGCTGTTCCTCCAACCTGAATGCGGCCTCACCACAGCAGTAGGGGATGGGACTGGCGGAAGGAGAATGGCAAGAAAAATTTCTGGTGGACAGAGCGTAGGTGCTCAGCGAAGCAGTCTCTCAACCTACATCGGATCTCACGATATACAGGAGGACACACTGGGAGCACCGGATACGGTAGATGATCCCGACAGACTCACAGGTGAAGTGTCGCCTCACCTGGAAGGGCTGTTTGGGGCCCTGAATGGGTAAAATGACAAAATGGGTGAGAGTGCAAAGTAAAATAAGCCGCAGTGGGTTAGGGATGCATATTGGAAAAGCAGAGTGATCTGAAAATGTTAAACACCCTGCTTAATCCAGAAGTGTACCTCGTCAGAAGATAAAATCTTCAATGGACCAATGGCATGTCAGAATGGGAGAGAGAGGGAGGCTTAAAGTGACAGACAACGGGAGGCACAGTCGCAATTACGGGCTAAATAGAAGTGTGCTACAATGCCGTCACTAAATCTGAATTTGTTCTCCTAGAGCAGGGATTTTCAACCTTTTCTTTACGTCATGGACCCCAGGTTGCGAACACTTGTTTTAAAGTAAAGGACAACATATTATGAAAAGTGAATTCAGAATTTTAAATAAAGGCATTCTAAATGTAATGTACGTTTTTCCTTCATGCGGGAAGAAAATTTGGTGGCTTGATGGCAACGTGGGTGACATAAAGAGTGTGTGTGTTCTAACTCTTTCAATTTTTGGGAAAGGGGATGGGTAACAGGGCTAATTGGGCAATATACCAAGGAGGTCATGAAGGAGTAGGGAAGGTGTTTGATGGTGGCTTCCCATTGAAGGTGTCCAAAATGATAGGACAATCTGCAAGACGGTGGGGAAGGGAGGTGAAGAGACAGGGAGTTATTGGATGGAAATGGAGTCCTTACAAGAAGCAGTGTGATAGGATCTGTGGGGTATCTGTTGGAGGAGGGGGCAGTAGAACTCTATTGTGATCCAAAGTGAGAGGGAAAGGGGGTAGGAGAACTCCCAAAAAAAGTGGGAGAGGCTGAGATGGAAAGAAGCTTGTGATGTGGGAAAAAACATCAGTTGATACTGAATGGCAAGATATGCATAGAAAACAAGATGATGGAAGGGGTGAGTTTGTGAAGCAAGTGTGGACAGTAGAATCGACTAAACAGTCAAGAAATCAATCATCAATGTGACCAGTAGAGAGGAGGAGAGGGAAATCTTGGAGTAAAACTAAGAATCTTTCCACAGAAGGAATGGCAAGTCATTCCTGGCATTTAATTGCAAGTATTTTGGCTTGCCTTCCCCTCTCAAAAAAAACCATTATTCCATTTTTTCCAAAGGCCTCTTGGCATTAGGATTATCAAACAGCCCTTTCTCATTGCACAAGATCCAAAATAGCCTTTACGATACATGGTTCCTCAAAATGTTTACATAGAAAAGCACACAAACTCATCTTCCACATTATAGTGGAATTTGATTTTTCCTATATATAGTCACCCATAATTACTGTATTATTCCTGACACACACCTTAATTTCCCAATTTATGCCACATCCAATATTACAACTTCGATTTGACACCATATCAAGAGATCTTATTAAGTTTTCCTATTTCTTAGTTTGACCTACATTGATTCTAGTGTTACATCTAGACCTGTCACACCAAGATCATTTCTTGATTCTCTCTCTTACTAATTCTGTGACATCAACGCCTCTTCCTGTTGTCTGTCCTTCCTCAATGTCACATATTATAGGATATTTAGGTTTTGGCTGTGGTTACTCTATAGCCGCAAGTCCATTATGGGAATGAGAGCATTAGTACCATAAATCTGTTTCTATCACCATGAATGTACTTTTCGGCATTTAATTTTTCCCTCATTATCTGTGCAGTTGAAGTGCCCATTGTGTCCTCTGCAACCCCACTGGACTAAATCCAAGATCATCACTTTGTTTCATTGGTGTAATCTACAATCCATCAATTTCTCTCCTCGTTCCACATTCCACCAACTCCTCCTTCTAGTTCACGGCCAACAATTTCCCATCACTGGCAAGAGAAAATCTGCAGGTGCTGGAGGCTGTGCAATCAGCACTTTGGAGGTGTCCGAGGTCATTGGAACCTGCATTGATGGTGGTGGAGTCCGGGTCTTGAGTCTTCTCTGGGATTGTTAGAGCCGTTGAGGTCAGCAGCTGGGATCGCACTGCTGGTTCCTCAGCCTTGGTCACTGCTGCTCCACTGACCAGACCTCCCTCCCTCCCTCTGGTTCCCCGTTCCTTTCAACTTAGCCTATGGTTTTCACTACACATCTTTAAATCACAGCATCTTACATGGCAGGAGGCAATTTAGCACTCTGTGGATAAGCCATCTCTTTGAGTTATTTGTCCAATTCTTCAGCTTTTCTATAGTACCTCTGCAATTTCATTCTCCTTTCAATTACAAATCCAATATTCCCCCAATCCTTTTCCTGATTTTTGCAGTTATTGTTCTCGTTTTAATCATCACATTCCAAGTTTATTTTCCTTCAGATATCGATCAATGTTTTCTTGGACCTGATGAACAATCATGAAAGAAGTATAACTTCCAATTGATTACCCTTCCTTTGTAGCTTTCCTGTCCTTGTTAACATTGGCAGCTCAACGTGTGTGTACTCTTCATCATATCTGAGATACTGCATCAAAGTTCATGATACATTATACAAGAAACACGAAACTAAGAAACCTCAAAAGAGCACATTAAAAAAGACCATCAAACACCAAAGCAAAGAGGGAAAAAAATTGTGCAAACAATAAAAGTTAGTCATTGGAATTCAGAGTTGAAGTTTCACGAAAGGCACGAAGCCAGGCATCACTGCAGCTGAAGCGGCCGCAGCCTGAGTTCAGCACAGAGCCGAGTAAACGTCGAGACCACAGACGAGAAGCCAGGCATCACTGCAGCAGGCCACCAACAGCGCAGATGAAAACTGCACAAAGAGAAGAAGATGGACTCCTCCCCCACCCCCACCACATTCCCTCAACTGTATCAGGCAGTGGAATCAAGAAAAAAATATGCACCGTAAACTGGACTTCCATTGTGAAATTGTAAGCGGCCAAAACCTCACCTGCCAGACAGAGTTCTAAATTTGGAAATTCTTTTCCAATATAGATAGATAGATACTTTATTCATCCCCATGGGGAAATTCAACTTTTTTTCCAATGTCCCATACACTTGTTGTAGCAAAACTAATTACATACAATACTTAACTCAGTAAAAAATATGATATGCATCTAAATCACTATCTCAAAAAGCATTAATAATAGCTTTTAAAAAGTTCTTAAGTCCTGGCGGTAGAATTGTAAAGCCTAATGGCATTGGGGAGTATTGACCTCTTCATCCTGTCTGAGGAGCATTGCATCGATAGTAACCTGTCGCTGAAACTGCTTCTCTGTCTCTGGATGGTGCTATGTAGAGGATGTTCAGAGTTATCCATAATTGACCGTAGCCTACTCAGCGCCCTTCGCTCAGCTACCGATGTTAAACTCTCCAGTACTTTGCCCACGACAGAGCCCGCCTTCCTTACCAGCTTATTAAGACGTGAGGCGTCCCTCTTCTTTATGCTTCCTCCCCAACACGCCACCACAAAGAAGAGGGCGCTCTCCACAACTGACCTATAGAACGTCTTCAGCATCTCACTACAGACATTGAATGACGCCAACCTTCTAAGGAAGTACAGTCGACTCTGTGCCTTCCTGCACAAGGCATCTGTGTTGGCAGTCCAGTCTAGCTTCTCGTCTAACTGTACTCCCAGATACTTGTAGGTCTTAACCTGCTCCACACATTCTCCATTAATGATCACTGGCTCCATATGAGGCCTAGATCTCCTAAAGTCCACCACCATCTCCTTGGTCTTGGTGATATTGAGACGCAGGTAGTTTGAGTTGCACCATATCACATCTCCCTTACTCTCCATACACTCCAGTTCTGCCCAACTCCTCCCCGGTCCTGAATCTACACACCTCACCACTCTGCACCCCCACCATCCCCCTTTAAGATACTCCTTGATTCTTCCTTGCCCTTGGTCACCTGGCCTAATATCCCCTATTATCACAATTCAAGGTTGTTTAATATTATTTCCTGTGCACAAGTGTACAGGAGAATGAAGTAATTGTTACTCCGGATCCAATGCAGAGCAAAAAAAAGGAACAAGGAACATAAATAATAATAAAAAACACTATAAATATAAATACATAAGATAGCTTATATGCATAGATTGATTGCATGCTCATAAAGTGACGTTAGGCACAGGAGTGTCTGTACATAAAGGTGACACAGGAAATCATAAAGTCATGGTGCTTGGGGTTGAGTAGGTACTGCTTGGGGAATGTATCAAAGTCCTCATCCTAGAAGTAACTCAATGCTGTGAGCAAGCATACACCAATGATAGTCAACGCTTAGATTGAAGGAGCAACACTCCATTTTCCATCTGGGTAGCCTCCAAACTGATGGCACGAACATCGACTTCTTCAACTTCTGGCAACTTTTCCCCCTCCAACCGACCCTTCCCTCTTGTTCCATTCCCCTCCCTGGCCTGCCTCTTGCTTATTTTCTACTCCTCACCTGCTTTTCATCTCCCCTTGGTGCCCCTGCTCCTATGATCCACTCACCTCTCCTATCAGATTCCTTCTGCTCCAGTCCTTTACCTTTTTCACCCACCAACTCCCTGCTTCTTATTTCATTACCCCTCCCCACCCACTTCCTTTTATCTGGTACTCCATCCTCCTCCTCCCTATTCTGGCTTCTTCCTTTCCATTCCTGATGCAGGGTCTCATCCTGAGATATCAGCTGTTTAGTCATTTCTATAGATGTTGCCTGACCTGCCGAGTTCCTCCAGCATCGTGGTGCACGTTGTTTTGAATTTCCAGCGCCTGCAGAATCTCTTGTGTACACAACCAAGTGCTGTGCCACACAAGGTCAGCTGTAGGATGCGGTATTTTAATCATTGTGACTTATTTTGATTGCTGTACAATCTATAGATTCTCACACAACCTTGGTAGATCACTGTGGGGCTGTGGAGCCAAAACATGTCAGGATAGTCGATCTCCCAGCACTGATGCACGTCAACACCATATGAAAGGGGGGGGGGGGGGGGAGAGATCACCAGCATATTTTAAACCAGGGTGTTTCAGCAGGCTGCATTGCAAAAATTCACTTTTATAACCAAAGGGGATAACTTCACTCAACCTCACTTGCCCCATCATTGAAATGTGCCCACATCCTACAGACTTACTTGCAAGAACTCTTCATCTCATGTTCTCGATATTTATTGCTTATTTATTTATTTTTTGATTTTTGCACAGTTTGTTGTCTTTTGCACACTGAATGCTAAAGTTGGTGCGATCTTTCATTGATCCTATTATGGATTTATTGAGTATGCCCGCAAGAAAATTAATCTCAGTGCTGTGGATGGTGACATATATGTACTTCCATAATAATTTTACTTAGAACTTTGATCTGATTTGGTTACAGAAAATGATATCCTCCTGGCTGAACGACGAAAGAAAATCCTAACTCTCACCGTCAGACCCCTGCAGAGGTACACACGGCAGGAGAGGGCAGAGTCGATGATGGCCATTGTAGGCAAACACTGCTGACCTCCACAAAATCAAGTAAAATCCAAGTTTACAACTTCAAGAGCCAACGAGACAGAACAGGAGGTGAGAACATATAATGAAGTGTGCTGCAGCTTTGTAGAACTGAAGTTCTCCATCGTAATGTTCCAAGTTACTTTATTTTTAACTGAAGCATCATATACAACAGATACATCTCGCGCCAGACAAAAATGAGCAACTGTTTGTAAATAACTGCCCTCCTGTTCAGCTTGGTGCGTCAGAACAATGACGATGGCTGTCACATAGTTCCCTCTCCTACCATACCATTTCATCTCTTCTCCCATCCTCCTCAACTCTCCTCTCTCTGTCTCCTTCCCACCTCTCCCCCAACGTTCCTGCCCGACTCACCTGCTAACCTCATCAGCCAGGACTCGCACTTTTCTCTCCTCACCCAGAACCCCCACCTTCCGCAGAGACCTCCTGTCGTCAACCAAGCCCCACCCCACCCCCAGCAACTGATCCTCAATATGCGTTAGTTCCTCCGGAAAACCTCTGCTAAGCCCTCCACTCAGGGAACACTCTGCATCCCCTTTCCTCACAGAACCTTCCTCCAGCTCTATCTTTCCTGGTTTCCCACCAAACACTCTCCACCCTGAACACTCATGTCCCCATCTCCTCCTCTACTAAATTCCCTTCATTCCCATGTCCTCACCCCTCCTTATCAATCACACACACACACGCACGCGCGCGCCCGCGGTATACTTCCTTCCCCCGTCTCTCTCCACCACCTTTGTGTGACAGCTCTCCGCACATTGCGCTCTGGGCTCCGTCCCGGAGGCTCAGCTCAGTTCAGCTGGTGAGTGGGCTGCAAAGGCCGACAGTCTCATCCATCACCTGGACCTCAAACATTTCTACCTGCGAAGGCAGATCGCCAGCCAAGTCCAGCTTCAGCTGCTTGTCTCGCAGCCGCTGGCCTCGTGCCCTCAGGATGGAGGAAATGCGGGCCCTCAGGCGGCTCTCCCGCTTCCTGCTCGCACGCAGATCCTTATTGACCTTCTCAAAGGCCTCCTTCAGGGCCTCCGCTCTCTTCTTCCAGACCAGCGGGCAGCCCACAGTGTAACTGTGCTCGGCAGAAACGTGAGCCGCTGGATTCGGGGACGCGCTGGGGATGCGTGCCATATACAAATCAATGGGAATGGGAGTCCTGACATTGTGTGGCTCTTCCTGGCAGCTGTCCGACACTTCAGTCATCACATCGGGCTGAGTCAATGAGACGTCCTTGGAGGCTTCCTCAGTGCTTGCACTGTTGCTGAACTCCACTGGTTTTGCCTCCGTATCCACCAGATATATTACCGTGGGCGCCGAGGACTCCAGCTCAGCCTGGCTCGAGTAAAGCGGGACCTCGGTTAGCAACACTTTGTCCGGGCAGACGCTTCCATTCACGGTCTCCTGAGGAACGGAGTAATCCAGAACGTAGGCAGGAGCATCCTGGGAAATGCAGAAGCTCGTCTCCAGGCTGGGACTGGGATTCCCGAGATCCACGTCAGGTAAGGCAACTTCGTTAGTGAGGCTGGGAGAGAGACAGGAGATGGGGTTTAATACAAGGGAAGCTTCACGGTGATATATCAGTACCAACTTGCTCCCTTCCTGACACACAGACATGTCTCATCTATGCCCTTTCTCTGATACACTCTTACAGCATGAATTCATTGATATTCATCCAAAATGTTATCAGAGAAAACCCCAAATTCTGCCTCAAGTGACATCTATACTCAAACCACAATAGATACCATATGTAATATCATAACTGATCCAGTGGCAGTACAGTCATCGTTATACAGCAAGGAAAACAGGCCCTTCAGCCCATGCTGATCCATGCTGACCAAGATTCCCATCTAAGCTAACTGCATTTGCCCAAATTAGGCCCACATCTCTCGAAACCTTTCCTATCCACATACCTGTCCAACGTGTTAATGTTCTTGCCTCAACCACTTCCTCTGGCAGCTGATTCCGCACACTGACCACCATCTAGGTGAAAAGGTTGCCCCTCAGGCTCATATCAAGTCTCTCCCATCTTACTTTAAGCCTACAAACTGTCATTCTTGATCTCCCCACCTTGGGAATTTATTTTTTTGACCTGTCCGTTACACCACTGTCATTAAGAGCAGCAATGAAGTTCATTTACCTCTGTCTATACAAGATTCTTCATTGCTGTTTCTGAAACAATTTCTTTTGAGCAGTCAGAGTTGTTAGTCCTCAGCTGAACCCCCGATCCTGGAGGACCGGTGGACCACTCTCAGTCTGGCCTCTACCCTTTAACCTGTTTGACATGGGTGACCCTACCAAGAGCCAAAGTAAAAGGCCCTGACGCCAACCAAGATAGCCCTCTAGGTCATTGAGGCACACAAGCCTCCAAACCCTACGACAAGGTTGCTGTCTTCTTGGAGGACCCTGGGAAAGAGCGTGCATTAACCCTACCTATGCCCCTCATGTCTCTATACACCTCTACAAGATCACCCCTTGTTTTCCTGTGCTCCAATGAATAAAGTCCCAGTCTGCTCAATCTCTCCACAACTCAGTCACTTGAGTCCTGGCAACATCCTCACAAGTTTCCTCTGCAGTTTTTTCAGCTTAATGACATCTTTCCTGTAGCACAGGGATTTCCAACCTGGGGTCCACAGACCCCTTGGTACGTGTCCATGGCATAAAAAGGATTGAGAAACCCTGCTCTGATAGAATGACCAAAGCTGGACAATGTTCCAAATGTGGCCTCCCCAATGTGTTGTACAACTCAAACTTAACATCCCAACTACTACACTCAATACCCTGACCAATGCCAGTGTGCCAAATGCCTTTTCCACCACTCTCTCCACCTGCAACACCACTTTCAGGGAACTTTTATATTTAGTTGTACAGTGAAGACTGTGCAGTCTCTATATTGACAACACCAACTTTCTAGTTGCTGCTACTCAGCCACAAGAGACAGCAGGGAAGAACAGGACTCTGATTTCTGGTCAACAATCTGGTGTTGAGGCATTAGCCACTCACCATTCACTGGTAGCCACTGGTTCTGCTGCCTTTTCTCTGCTCGCTCTGGGCAATGCCACTTTTCCCCGGGGACCGGGTTGGAACAGTGTGGGGACAGCATCATCTCTCAGCCGGTGATAACCACTGCAAAACAGAAGGTAAACCATGAAACTCCAAAATGGAATGACACAGGTAAAGTCATAATGCAATGGCATTGTCCTGCTGTAAGGAACATGACTGAAAACAGAATGATTATCAGAATCAGGCTTACTACTGCTGACATGTGTTTTGTGGCAAGAATACACTAGAAGACATAAAAATTACTACAAGGTTCAAGACTGTTTCATGTCATTCCAGCACCCAGGGCGTGCCCTCTTCCCACTGTTAGCATCAGGAAGGAGGTACAGAAGCCTGAAGGCACACACTCAGCGATTCAGGAACAGCTTCTTCCCCTCTGCCATCCGATTTCTGAACGGACATTGAACCCATGGACAATATCTCATTTAAATAAATATCTGTTTTTGCACTATTTTTAACCTATTTAATATATGTATATATTTACTGTACTCTATTTACCTTTTTTTCAATATTATCATGTATTGCATATGCCGCAAAGTTAACAAATTTCACGACACATGCCGGTGATAATAAACCTGATTCTGATTCATTTCCAGTACATAAGTGTAAAAGAGAACAAAATAATTGTTGTTCTGATGCAGCGTATAAAAACACACTAAGATAAAGAATACAATAATAAAAAATACAATAAATATATGTTAGCTTATATTCATGGATTGATTATATGTATGTAAAGTTTTGCTAGGAACAGGAGTGTCTGTACATAAGGGAACTCTGATAAAGTACGGTATGTTGATGGGAATGTGGAGGCGTGGGTTAGTGGGTGGAGGTGTTGTCCAGCTTTACAGCTTGGGGAAAGTAGCTGATTTTGAGTCTAGTGGTCCTGGCTACGTCCTACGAGGATGCTACATAGCCTCATCCCGGTGGGAGTGAGACAAACAGTCCATTAACAGGGTGGCTGGGATCTTCCATGATGTCACTGGCCTCTTCCCGGCATGTATGTCCTTGATGGCAAGTAGGCTGATGACAGTGTTGCGGTGGGCAGTTTTGACTATCTGCCACAGCGCAGTTTCTGCACGATGCAGTAATGCAGCTTGTTATGAAGCTCTCTACTGTTCACCTTTAGGAGGTCATGAATATTGACGTGCACAGTTCAGCCACCTTCCTCGGAAAGTAGAGGAGTTGTTGAGCGTGCTCAATTGTGTATGATTTGTCCTAGGACTATGAGAGGTTGTGTGAGATGTGCACTGCCTGGAGTTTGAAACTGCTCAGTTTCCACTGCTGTGCCTCTAATGTTCAAAGTAAGTTTATTATCAGAGTACATGTGTCACCTGAGATTTGTTTTCTTGCGGGCATACTCAGTAAATTCAAGAAACATAATAGAATCCATGAAAGATCACAGCTAACAGGATGGACGAATAACCAATATGCAAAAGAAAAGAGAAATATAATAATAAATAAACATTAAATATCAAGAACATGAGATGAAAAGTCCTTGGAAGTGAGCCCGCTGGTTGTGAGAACAGTTCAGTGACGGGGTGAGTGAAATTAAGTGACATTATTTCCTGTTTCAAGAGCCTGATGGTTGAAGGATAATAACTGTTTCTGAGCAACACGTATAACACGCTGGAGGAACTCAGCAGGGGCAGCATCAGTGGAAATGAGTAGTCAACGTTTCCGGCTAAGACCCTTTGTGAGGATTCACGAAGGGTCTCGGCCCGAAACGCTGACTGTTTGTTTCCACGGATGCTGCCTGACCTGCTGAATTTCTCCAGCGTGTTGTACGTGTTGCTTTGACCACAGCATCTGCAGTGCACTTTGTGTTAACTGTTTCTGAACCTGGTGGTGTGAGTCCTGAGGCTCTTGTACCTTCTTCCTGAATGGCCGGGGTAGTGGGGGTGTCCTTGATAAAGGATGTTGCTTTCTTGCAACAGCTCTTCATGTAGATGTGCTCAATGGAGGGGAGGGTTTTACCTGTGATATTCCGGGCTATATTCGCAACCTTTCATAGGATTTTCCAGTCAAGGGCATTGCTGTTTCAATACAAGGCTGCAATGCAACCAGTCAATATACTCTCAGAGTATTAGGTGTCATGCCGAATCTTCGCTAACTTCTAAGGAAGTAGAGATGCTGCTATGCTTTCTTTGTAATTGTACTTACATGCTGGGCCCAGGACATAAAGAGGGTGTGGGTGGTGTGTTCTCCAGTCGATAACCATCTCCTTTGTCTTTTTGACATTGTGGAAGAGGCAATTTGACTGCCACCAGGCGTCAAGCTCTTCCACCTCCTCTCAGTAGGTCGTTTCATCGTTGTTGGTGATGAGCCCCACCACTGTCATATCATTAGTGAACCTGCCAATGTGATTACCCGGCTGTTTGGCCACACAGTCATGTATGAGCAGGATGTACAGCAACAGGCTCAGCACATAGCCCGGAGGGACACAGTAAAAGTAAGAACTAAATAATAAGTAAAATAGTGCAAAAATAGTGAGGTAGTATTCATGGACCATTCAAAAATTTGATGGCGGAGGGAAAGAAGCTACTCCTTAAATGTTGAGTGTGTGTCTTCAGGCTCTTGTACCTCCTCCCTGATGGCAGTGATGAGAGGAATGCATGTCCCAGATGATGAGATAACTGAAAATCAAAAGGAAGATTTGCAAGAGGCCAAGGATTCTGAAGGGCCAGGCTTGGAAGTCAGACATCAAAAACCAAGTAGGAGAGGTCAGTGGAGAGAATTGGGAGTGAAGGAGAAAATAGAAATGGGGACAACTTCATTCCAGTACAGATGGGAAGAGGCAGGAGGAGCCAAAGATAGGCCAGGGAGAAAATCAGGCCAGCGTAGCTAAAGCGGGCTTCCTCTTTATCTGTGGAAGGAACAGAGTGTGCCTCCAGATCTGATAGTACCATCGGTGATAAGAGGCAGACGGTGGGAACTAACACCGTACTGAAAGCTTGTAATTACCAACAAAATTCGAAAACTGGGCCAAGGTCTTGCAAGAGTGGGGCAAGGTGGAATGAAGTGCTCTTCTTTATAAAGTGGGCAAAACATACTACAGAGAAGAACAAAAAAAAATGGAGCAACACACACAGAACGCTGGAGGAGCTCAGCAGGTCAGGCAGCCTCTGTGGAAAAGAGTAAACCGTGCACATTTCGGGCCGAAACCCTCAATCAGGACTGGAAAGGAAGAGGAAAGGAGTCAGGCTAAGAAGGTGGAGGGAGGGGAGGAGGAAGTACAAGGTGGCAGGTGAAACTGGAGGGGAGAGGGAGTGAAGTAAAGAGCTGGGGTTGATTAGTGAAAGAGATAAAAGGTTGGAAGAGAGGGAATCTGATAGGAGAGGGTAAAAGACCATGGAAGAAAGGGAAGGGGGAGGGGCACCAGAGGGAGACAATGGGCAGGTAAGGAGATGAGGTGAGAGAGGGAAATGGGAATGGTGAAGGAGAAAGGGGCGTAATTACTGGAGGTTTGAGAACTCAATATTCATGCCAACAGGTTGGAAACTACCCAGGCAGAATTTAAGGAGCTGCTCCTCCAAAATGAGGAGCAAAAAAAAAATCGCTATCAGAAAAACGTAATGTGTCAATCTGCATCCACAGAGACAGTCGGGACCCTGCATTGGGACTAAGAGGGAAAAGGAAAGTCTGCTGGTATATAGCATGACGGGGTGGGGCTGGGATGGAGGCTGGGAGGTGATTGGTGGAACCAGATGGGGAAGGGATGAAGGACAGGTGGACCCATGTGGGTGGGGGGGGGAAGGGGGAGGGGAGGCTGGGCATTTAGACAAAGGCTGGTAGGTGCAACCTGAAGGGGAAGTGGGAAGGGGAGTGTGTGTGGAGGTACAGTGAGGGTAGGAGAACCTCAAATTGGAATATTTAATGTTCATACCAATGGGTTATAAGCTAGCAAATTGGAATACGAGATGTTCTTCTGGTCTGTGTTCAGCTTCTCCACAGTAATGGCGAAGGCAGAGGTGTGGGAATGGGAAGGAGTGTTTAAAGTGACTTGTGACTGGAGGCTGCCATCTCAAACTTGCATACACTATCATTCTTTAAACAAATTTCAGGTAACACACGCACCCACTGATCTTCTCCTACATCTGGTTTTCTTCTCCTTTTGTTCACTTTTCCCACCCTCACTACCTTTTTAACACTGATGCACCAGTGTCCCTCTCATTACTCACACAGCCTCGCCCTAAACCTCGACTTACACCTTTTGGCTCGACAGATGCTGCCTGACCTGCTGAATTCTTCCCGTGGTCTGTTTTTCTTCCAGATTGTAGCATCGGCACTTTCTTTTACTACACACATGCATGTGACTAAACTGCTACTGCCATTTGCAATGCACTCAATGATTACAAACCATTGGCTGTGGGAAATTGCAAAGACAAGCAGGTGTAACCATTGTGGCCAGTGAAATAGCAGTGAAATAGCAGCAACACTTTCAGCTCTCAGCACGCCACTGGAGTACACCAGGAGCAGTGTGATGCAGTGTCCAAGCCGGGGTCGGCGCTGCCCCAGTGTTAGCTCAGCAGAAGACAAACCATGCAAAAGACACAAGATGCTGGGGGAGCTCAGCAGGCTAGGCAGTGCCTATGAAAAAGAGTAAGCAATCGACATTTCAGACCAAGGCCCTTCGTCTGGACTGGTAAAAAAAGATGAGGAGTCAGACTAAGAAATTGGAGGGGGGAAGAGGAGGATGAAACCACGAGGGGTGAAGTAAAGATCTGGGAAGTTGATTGGTGAAAGAGATAAAAGGTTGGAAGAGAGGCAATCTGATAGGAGGGGGTAAAAAACCATGGAAGAAAGGGGAGGAACACCGGAGGGAGGTGATGGGCAGGTAAGGAGATAATGTGAAAGGGGGGGGGGAATGGGAAATAGTGAAGGGTGGGGGGGGGGGTCATTAACAGAAGCTTGAGAAATCGATATTCATGCCATCAAGTTAGAGGCTACCCAGATGGAATACAAGATGTTGATCCTCCAACCTGAGCATGGTTTCATCGTGGCAGCAGAGGAGGCCACGGGCTGACCGCGGGAGTACAAGGAAGGTTCACCAGATTGATTCCTGGGATGGCAGGACTTTCATATGAAGAAAGACTGGATCGACTAGGCTTATACTCACTGGAATTTAGAAGATTGAGGGGGGATCTTATTGAAACGTATAAAATTCTAAAGGGATTGGACAGGCTAGATGCAGGAAGATTGTTCCCGATGTTGGGGAAGTCCAGAACGAGGGGTCACAGTTTAAGGATAAAGGGGAAGCCTTTTAGGACCGAGATGAGGAACAACTTCTTCACACAGAGAGTGGTGAATCTGTGGAATTCTCTGCCACAGGAAACAGTTGAGGCCAGTTCATTGGCTATATTTAAGAGGAAGTTAGATATGGCCCTTGTGGCTAAAGGGATCAGGGGGTATGGAGAGAAAGCAGGTACAGGGTTCTGAGTTGGATGATCAGCCATGATCGTACTGAATGGCGGTGCAGGCTCGAAGGGCTGAATGGCCTACTCCTGCACCTATTTTCTATGTTTCTATATTGCAATGGGAATGGGAAGTGGAATTAAAAATGTGTGGCCGCTAAGAGATCCCGCTTCTTCTGGTGGACAGCGTAGGTGCTTAGTGAAGTGGTCTCTCAATCTGCACTGGGTCTTCCCAATGCACTGGCATTGCCACGCTGGCAGCACTGGACACAGTAGACGACCCCAACAGGCTCACAGGTCGCCTCACCTGGTAGGACTGTTTGGGGCACTGAATGGTGGCGAGGGAGGAGGTGTAGGGGCAGGTGTTCCACTTGCAAGGAAAAGAGCCAGGAGCGAGATCAGTGGGGAGGGACGAATGGACAAGGAAGTCACATGGGGAGCGATCCCCGCGAAAAGCAGAAAGTGGGGGTAGGGAGGGAAAGATGTGCTGGGTAGAGGGATCCCGCTGGAGATGGCAGAAGTTATGGAAAATTATGTGCTAGATGCAGAGGCAGGTGGGATAGCGGGGAGGATGGGGTTAGGGCAGACGTATGTGAAATGGAAGAGATGTGGTTGCGGGCAGCATTAATTCTTCATTTAGAACCACAGAACAATAGAACATTACAGCACAGAAACGGGCATAGATAGAGCGAATGCAAGCAGGCTTTTTCCACTGAGGCTAAGGGAGAAAAAACCAGAGGACATGGGTTAAGGGTGAAGGGGGAAAAGTTTAAAGGGAACATTAGTGGGGGCTTCTTCACACAGAGAGTGGTGGGAGTGTGGAATGAGCTGCCAGATGAAGTGGTAAATGCGGGCTCACTTTTAACATTTAAGGAAAAACTTGGACTATTTCTTTGAAGGAGGAGGACATCTCCTTAGTTCTGGAATTAAAAATCTCATCCTGAGAGCAGATGTGGCAGAGATTGAGGAATTGAGAGAAGGGGATGACATTTTTTTTTTACAAGTAACAGGGAGGGAAGAGGTATAGTCCAGGTAGCTGTGAGAGTCTGTGGGTTTATAATAGACATCGGTGGATAAGCTGTCTCCAGAGATAGAGACAGAGAGATCGAGAAAGGGGAGGGAGGTGTCGGAAATGGATCAGGTAAATTTGAGGACAGGGTGGAAGTTGCAGGCAAAGTTGATAAAGTCAACGAGTTCTGCATGGGTGCAGGAAGCAGCCCCAATGCAGATGTCAATGTAGTGTAGGAAAAGTTGGGGAGCAATACTGTTGTAGGCTTAGAACACAGATTGTTCCACATAGCCAACAAACAGGTAGGCATTGCTGGGACCCATGCGAGTGCCCATGTTTGAAGGAACATGTTTACCCTTTTGTTTGAAGGAAGTAGGAGGATCCGAAGGAGAAATTATTTAGAATGAGGACAAGCTCCATTAAGCAGAGGGGAGTGGGGATGAAGGGAACTGGTTGGGTCTGGTGTCCAGAAAGAAATGGGAGAACCTTGAGCCTTCCTGGTGGGAGATGGTGAAAATACGACGATCGGAGCCAGGGAACTTGAAATCACTGAAAAGATCAGGATCGTGTGAAGTGTCATGGATTTAGGTAGGAAGGGTCTGAACTGGAGGGATAAAACTGAGTCGAGGTATGCAGATGTAAGTTCAGTGGGGCAGGAACAAGCAGAATCAATGGATCTACCTGGACAGGCGGGTTTGTGGAGCTTGGGTAGGAGGGAGAAACCTGGGAGGTGTGGCGTGGGGGAACTATGAGGTTGGTGGCAGTGGATGGGAGATCCCCAGAGTTAATAGTCAGTGATGGTGTGGGAGACAATGGCCTGGTGCTCCTTAGTGGGGTCCTGTTTGAGGGGTAAGAAAGAGGAGGTGTCTGACAGTTGTCACTGGGCATCAGCAAGATAGAAGAGTGGAGACAATCTGTAGTGTGTTCAGCTGCAGACTGCTGCAACATTCATGAACTCCGGGTCTTGGAATATTTTTTTCTGCATGACTGTATTTTACTGATATCTTGTATGTGCTATGTGCGCTGTGTGCTGTTGGTAATGTGTTTTGCACCTTGGCTCCAAAGTAACACCGCTTCGCTTGGCTGTATTCATGAATATTTGTTCAGAGGGGCGGAGCTAAGGATGATGGCACCTAACAGCAACTCCTTTGCTTGCATCAGCTCTATTTCTAGCTTTAGTATCTCTTTTTTTTCTTTTCAGGGTTCTTTTGAAGACCTTGACCTGGAGTCACATGCTGATTTAGGTTCTTTGCAGAAATCTGACCCACTCACAGGGCCTCACGACCGGCCGGTTTTCGATATGCCGAGGATGCGGCCTGGAAGACTAGCGTGCTTTCAGGGTGCCGGATTTCCGGGGCTCTGGAGACGGGCGGATTCGAGGCCAGTGCCACCGTCTGATGTGTCGTGGGAGAACACGGAAGATCGAAGGCAGTGAGCTGGCTGCTGGCTGTGTGCTCAGAGACCTGCGATCTTTAGGCACAGAGCTTGGAAAAAGCAACACAACTGACTTTTAACATCGTTAATCAGTGAGTTGTTTTGTTATTTCTCCCCTCTTGCTGTGAGACGGGGATACCTCCTTTTCCCTTATGTGAGTGAGAGTGAGAGAGTGAGTGAGAGTGAGAGTGAGAGAGAGAGCGAGCCTGTGGTATGTCAAATTACTGGGTGAACAAGTAGTCCTTGGGGTACTGTAAGTCTGTGTCTTTATTGATGCTTTGTTGCACGCTTGAGTGCTTGATGGGGAGCGCCTATGCTTTTTTGCTGGTGGGGGAGGGGGATCGTTGCTTGCTGCTGCTTACGCGTGGGAGGGGGGAGCTGGGGAGGCTTTGGGGTTCTAACTTAACTGTCATTCATTCTTTGGGGCACTCCTCTGTTTTTGTGGATGTTTGTGAAAAAAAAAGAATTTCAGGATGTATATTATAAACATTTCTCTGACATCAAATGTACCTACTGAATATTCCTTTAAGGTTGAATGAAGGTTGACATTGAATGCATATGAGGGTCAGACACCTGAGCCGGTTGGGGAGAGAAGGGGGACTAGTTTACAGAGGATAAAGAAATGTTCAATATTTAGTTCTATTTGCACATTACCTCAATCCGACAAGTTCAAAGCATTGTCTTTCAAAGTGTTTTGAACAGAAATAGACAAACTGTGAGGATGGCTTCCAGGGAACAGTCCCATCCGGGTTCTTACGACAACAGTTCAATAACCAGATCTCACGCTGACTTTTTCCCTTCTTTGGCAACCTGCATAGATCAGAACAATTGAAAAACGATATGGCAACGTGTCAAAGGTTGCAGGTATGCTCAGGATGGTGGGAAGGGCAAGGTGTGCAGGAGGAGCAGAGGTGTCTTGGTGCAGCTGTACTGACCTGTGAAAGGTGATGCCATTAATTCTTGAATCCTTTGTGTCCCTGGATCGGCAGCCCTCGGCAGAGCAGTGACGAGGCATAGCAGGCAGGTTGGGTGTAGCCTGAGACAGATCAAGTAAGATTTTAGTAATGTTTTGATCCACATTCCTCCCAGTTCTAAATACTGGACGTTAAAACAGGACAAAGAAACAAGGGAGGGAATTGTGATGAGACGGAGCACTCAAGGAAGGGAAACAATGACAGTGGGCAAGGTGAAGAGGGGTGGCTGAAGAGGATGGGGCAAGGAGAGGGAGGAAAAGAGAGGGGGAGGAGGGGTCTGGGAGGTTGGGGAGGGTGACCAAATGATCAAAGGGAGAGGGGAAGAGCCAGATAGCTGAGGTTTGGGTGGTAACAGTGGGGCAGTTCATGGGGGGGGGGGGGCTGGCAGAGGTTTTGGAAGGGAATGGGTGGCAGGGAGAGAATGGGTTTGGATGGGGAGCAAGGAGAAAGGGTGTAGAAGGAGGCTGGAAGGGTGACTGAGGATGTGGGGGAGGGGTTGCCAGGACGATTTCGTCTTCCCGTGCCCCCTACCCTTCTGTGACTTTTGCTCCTCCTCCGTCTCTACCCACCCCCGTCTTCCAAATCCCTTCTCCATTCTCCCGTGCCTCCTGGTCCCTCAGGCAGCTTCCCCTCCCTTATGTAAACCTGCCTACACTCCCCACGTCCTATCACCACTGTCACCTTCTGCAGATCCTACCCGCAAATCCCTGCCCTTCCCTCCGCTTCTCATCCCCTCCCTCCCTCCCTGCGCGCTTTCTGCCTCACTCTGTCCAGTCCGACCTCACAAAAATGGCGGCCACGTTCAATCCGAATGACGTCATCGACAAATGACGTGCCCTCTACCTCGACCCCAGCGCGCACCTCCGACCAGCTGGCGGCATGTGCGGCTGAGTTGAGGGAGGGGCGCATGCGCAATTTGCGGAGACGGCGGCTGACCCAACCCACGCGGCACGTTGCGTGATCGCGTCATCGCATCCCTGCCCCCGTCGGGCTGAGAGGTTGTCGATCCTGGACGACAAGAGGTGAGCGGCTCTAGTGGAGCCCCTGCGGTGCGGCACCCCTCGTGTGAGGGGTGGCGGGCCGCCCGCATCGGCGTAGCGGGGGTGTTCCTGTGGGAGGTCGCCATCGGGAGAGAGCGGAGTTCGTTGCTTTGCGGTTCAGGGGTCAATGGTGCTGGGCAGTGAGAATGGGCCGTGCTCGGATAGGTCAGCAGCAGTCACGTGATGCCTTCCCCATAGCCTGCTGTAAGATTTAAAGGACCAAGACCCATACCCGACAGCTGGCTGACACAGTGAAATGGCCCGCAGTCTCTGCCCCTGATGCGGCCGCCGTAAATAGCCCATGGTCCCAGCGCAGCCTTCTCAGACAGGCAGGTGCGGCCTCATCAGAAACGCCACTTCAGGTTTCCCAAATGAACTTCAGCTCTTGCATTCGAGTGCTTTCTATTCACAGTTGATATTTGAGCCAGCAATTGGTTGGATCCAATCTCTATTTCTGATTCAATAGACTACTTTTACAATTTCAGCTGACCTTTGTGATTGTACCCAGTTCAAGCTTGATCGTGTACAAGGCTAGGCTTATTGTCTGTCAGAATAGCAATCCATCGACCTGCATTGTTAGAGCAATATATATTGATTAATGAAAATATTTTTAATGGGAAATTGTATTTTAATAATGTATTAGAATATGGAGCCTTGGTTAAACAACATCTCAGATATTGCATAAGGTTTTGGTTTCAGTGTCTAATATAGATGTCATACAGGGAGTGTGATGAAGATTCATCAGTTTGATTCTTGTAATAGCTGTATTACAGTAAGAAGTGAGCTTGACTAGACGAGATCTACACTCAGTGACCAATTTATTACCTATAGTAGTGAAACCCAGTGTATTCTGCTGCTGTGGCCCATCCACTTCAAGGCTCAACATGTTGTGCATTCAGAGGTGCTCTTCTTCACAGCGCTGTTGTAATGCATGGTTATTTGAGTTCTGTCAACTTCCTGTCAGCTTGAACCAGTCTGGCCATTCTTCTCTGACCTCTCATTAACAAGGCATTTTTGCCCCCAGAACTGACACTCACTGGATGTTTCTTTGTTTTTCACACCATTCTCCGTAAGCTCTAGAGACTGTAATGCATTAAAATCTCAGGAGATCTGCAGTTCCTGAGATACTCAAACCACCCCATCTGGCACCAACTATCATTCCACGGTCAAAGTCATTTAGATCACACTAGTTCCCCATTCTGATGTTTGGTCTGAACAACAAGTGAAACTCTTGATCATATCTGATACTCTTATGCATTGAGTTACTGCCATATGATTGGCTGATTAGATATTTGCATTAATGAGCAGCTGTACCTAATAAAGTGTTCTTACTGCCCATTACACTGTTGGTGTTTAGGGCAACAATGAAGATCCTCCATCTCTGTCTGTTCAATGCTATCACACACAGTTAAAGAAGGATTCTTCATTGCTGTTTCTGTAACAATTTTTTGACCAGTCATGGTTGTTACCCTGAGCTGAATCCCCAACCCTGGAGGAACAGTGAATCACTCTTAGTCTGGCCTCTACCCTTTGACCTGTTTGACAAGGGTGACCCTACCAAGAGCCAAAGTACAAGGCCCTGACTCCAGCCAACATAGCTCTCCGGGTCATTGAGGCACGTAAGCCACAAGATTGTGGTCCTCTTGAAGAAATAAAATGTCCACAGAGTGTAAATTCTCTGTAGTAGAATGGGAGAGAACCTCATCAAAACTTACCAAATTCTCAGAAGACTAAAAGAGGGATGTGGGGAAGATCTCTCTCCTGGCTGAGGAGTCCTAGACTCAGAATATGAGGGTAAGCAATTTGGGACTAGGTTAAGGAGAAATTACTTCACTCAGGGAGGTGTCTTACCTAGATGGCTGTGGAGGTTCAGTCATTGTGTTCACTCTAAAGACCGATCAGTGGGTTTCTGGTTATTATGGAAATCAATGGATATAGGATTATTTTGGAAAGATGGAACTGAAGTAGGAGCTATGCCATGATCCTGATCAATGGCTGAGTAAGCTTTAAGGACCAAATGGGCTCCTCTTAATTCTTGCATTATTATGGCAAGAATAGATAAAATAATGGATTTGTGGGAGAAGACATGTTTTGATTGAGGCTGAGCTGACCAGCAGAGGGAATATTTTATATGTAATGTCAGCAACTGTTAACCATTCAAATCATGTGTCACAGTTATGTCTTATTATTTGCAACACACTATTTAAAAATCTCATCAATATAAATAAAGCCAGTTCACATATTATGGGACTCTGACTTTTCCCTGAAAGGGTAATCCAGTAATTAATAGGCTGCTGTCACTTCAGTAAATCTTCTCTTAGCAATTACTACAGTCTCACATTCAAGATTGTTCAATGTTATTTCCAGTACACAAGTGTAAAGGAGAACAAAAATAATTGTTACTCCGGGTCCGTGGAGTAATTTTAAGTTCTTGGGTGTCAATATGTCTAAGGATCTAACCTGATCCCAACATATCAATGCAGCTAAAAAGAAGCAAGACAGTGGGTATGTTTCATCAGGAGCTTGAGGAGATTTCATTTGTCACTTAATACACTTGAAAATGCCTACAGATCTACAGTGGAGAGATTTCTAACTGCTGCATCACTGTATGGTATGGGGCGGGTGCTACTGCACAGGATTAAAAGAAGCCACAGAAAGTTGCAAAATTAGTCAGCTCCATCTTGGGTACCAGCCTCCATAGTATCCAAGACAACTTCAAGGAGTGGGGCTTCAGAAAGGTGGCATTCATTACTAAGGACCCCCATCACCCAGGACATGCCCTCTTCTCATTGTTACTGTTAGGGAGGAGGTACAGAAACATGAAGGTACACACTCAGTAATTCAGGAACATCTTCTTCCCCTCTGCCGTCGGATTTCTGAGTGGACATTGAACCCATGAACACTACCTCACTTTTATGATAGTAATACATGCAAACTGCTGGAGGAGATCAGCAGGCCAGGCAGCATCCGTGGAAAAGAGTCCAGTCGACATTTCAGGCTGAGACCCTTCAGTAGGAAGTTTTATTATTATCTGTTTTTGCACTTGTTTTAACTATTTAATATACTGTACATATATATGTTTACTGTAATCAATTTTGTTTTTTTATATATATAAAATCATATATTGCATTGTAGTGTTGCTGCTAAGTTAGCAAATTTCACAACATATGCCAGCGATATTAAACCTAATTCTGATTCTGCAGCGTGTGGCCAGGTGGTAGCCTAGTAATCTGAAGGTTGTGAGTTCGAGCCCCAGCCAAGGCAGTGTGTTGTGTCCTTGAGCAAGGCACTTAACCACACACTGCTCCAGTCCACCCAGCTGAAAATGGGTACCGGCAAAATGCTGGGGGTTAACCTCTCAGTAGTCTGGCGTCCTATCCGGGGGGGGGGGGGGGGTCTCGTACTGTCAGTCGCTTCACGCCACAGAAACAGGCATAAGCACTGGCCTGATGAGCCTATAAGGCTCGGGACAGACTTTAACTTTTGATTCTCCAGCACAAAAAAAATACAATAATATTAAGAACACAATAATAAAAAATACAATAAATATAATTACATATCTTACATACATAAACTGATTATCTGTCTGTAAGGTGATACTAGACTCAGGAGTGTCTGTACATAAGGTGACTGATGGAAACGATAAAGTAGTGGTGATTGGGGGTGTGGAGAGGTGGGTTAGTGGGTGAAGGTGTTGATCAGCCTTACTGATTGGGGAAAGTAACTGTTTTTGAGTCTGGTGGTCCTGGTGTGGATGATACACAACCTCCTCCCTGATGGGAGTGGGACAAACAGTCCCTAAACAGGATGAATGGGATCCTTCATGATGTCACTGGTCCTTTTCCGGCACCTTTCTGTATATACGTCCTTGATGATGGGTAGGCTGGTGCCGATGATGTATTGGGCAGTTTTGACTACCCATTATGGAGCCTTGCTGTTAGGAACACTGCGGCTTCTATACCACACAGTGATGCACCATGTTAGGATGCTCTGTTCTGCACATCTGTAGAAGGATGTGAGTATTGATGTGTATTGCCCAGCTCTCTTCAGCCTCCTTAGAAGGTACAGGTATTGCTGAGCTTTCTTGACTGTGTAGAATGTGTTCTGGGACAATAAGATTGTGCAAAATGTGCACTCCCAGGAGTTTGAAACTGCTGGCCGCTGATGTAAAGAAGTGTGTGAGCGGATGTGTCATAGTGTGGTTCCATCAGTGAGTGTCCAGTATGGCAGGGATTGAGGTTCAAGAAGTGTCATTTCAGGCCATATCTCAATATAAACAATGGCCTTAAAGGTTTAGGCCATAATAAATGGGATATTGCTGCTCCAAACATCTTGGTGAGCTGGGAATGGTGGAGTTGGGGTGAGGTTGTTACTTAAGATGGGCAGTTTATAGAAGTGGTGATCAGCAAATTAAATTGAGATGCCTTGTGGGGTGAAGTTTGATTTGTTAATAGTTGATTTCAGGCCTTGTTCTGTATCCAGCCTCTCTTTCCTTTGTGTCTCTCTCTCCCCACGTAGTTCACCTTTGCCCACTCCTTTCTCTATATCTACAGTCTCCCTTCCTGTCTGCCCCACCACTGCCTCCCATCCTCCCACCTCATGACTCTCTTTCTTCCCTTGTGGGGAAGGTAGTGTTGAGTTTTTAGGTAAATGATCTTTGGAGAATATGAAGCTTTCACGCACTGAAAAGAAGGTGAAGAAGGAACCTGTCATCACTTTTATAGAGTTCTTGGATGTGTACGTGAAAGGTCATGACCTGTGGAAGTACATGTCTAGTGCTGGGTGATGGGGGGGCAGTCTAGGTGGCTCGTTTACGATAGGCAGAGAGTTATCAGTGGTAAATTTTCTGTGATTTCTATGGTTGTGTTTTGCAGGTTGAGTTCTGCAGTGTGACAGAGCAGGATGGCTGAGCAACTTCATAGCATCAACCTCCAGAATTTCAGCAGATCCCTTCTGGAAACATTGAACTCACAACGTCTGGGTGGCCATTTCTGCGATGTGACAGTGCGTATCCATAACACGGCTCTCCGAGCCCACCGCTGTGTCTTGGCTGCAGCTAGCCCGTTTTTCCATGACAAACTCTTGCTAGGTTACAGTGAGATTGAGGTCCCGCCTTTGGTCTCAGCCCAGACTCTGCGACGACTGGTTGATTTTATGTACAGTGGGTCACTGATGGTCTCCCACGTGGAGGCTCTACAGATCCTCACAGCAGCGAGCGTCCTTCAGATTAAAACCATCATTGATGAGTGTACACGAATTATTTCACAAAACGCCCCGCAAAAAGCTCAGGGGGACCAGTCATTAGCCAGTCAAAAGCTGGATCTTTCTGATGAGAAAGAAGCTGTCCTTTGCCAGACATCCGGTGACCAGATCCACAAGTTTCCCATGGGATTCATTGAAACAACGTTGTCACCCCACACAGCTGAGAGAGAGTTTGACTTTGTTCAGGGATGCTCAAAGAACGCAGCCTCAACTGAGAGCGGGTACAAAGCTGAAGAAATGCTCCCCACTCTGTGCAGGCAACAAACAGCAGCACGCCAGAAGGGAACAGGAGAGCAGGCCACGTCTGACCAGGAGAACCTGTCGCTCATGGACTCCAGTCGGAACAGTGAGGTGCGTGCACTTTGGTACAATGCTGCAGCCAACCAGCGACCTGAGGTGGGGCTGTTGCCACAAGGCAGTCACAGTCGCAAGCAGCGGCAGCCAATCAGACTCCAAATGGCTGATGGAAGTGAAGTGACCATCAAAGAGGAGGATGATGATCTTCTTTACTGTGGGGAGAACATCACTGCACAGACTGTCTCCAATCAAACCACAGAGCAGGTCAACCAGGGCGAACAGACTGAGGAAGTCCCCGAAGCAAATGCCTTTGACCCCAACCAGACCGCAGTGGGAGACCGAAGAGACTCTGGCGGTCATCTGAGTTTGAGCAACAAAGGGGAAGAGATGGAATTTTTCAATGCTAGTGACCTCTTACCGGATGAACTGAAGTCGTTCTGGCAAGGAGAGAAAGAGGAGAAGGACACTGCCATACAGCAAAATCGCAAAATGGACTGCAAGTCACAGCTTGAGGCTTCATTCCCGCGGTCTTCAACATTTATACAAGACTTCCTTCCAGGATCTACCATGCAATCCAACCTACGTAACCAGGGCTGCTCTGCACAATATGAAGTTCAAGGAGATGCCACCGTGGCCAGCACAACTACTCACCGCAACCTCTACCAAATTGGCCTTCCCCAGTCTCCTCACCTTCCAACATTGGCCTCCACTTCCCAGACTTGTATGTCCAGCATTCCGGCTCAGACAACATGTCAGAATCCCCCGGTATTCCCAGATGGAGTCCAAGCAGTGCCAGCACCAGCTCCAGCTCCAGCCAGCCAGGTTCCCAGTGAAGCTGAGCGGAAACCCTATGGATGCACACAATGTGGGAAGACTTTCAGCTCCAGACAGAACTATGCCAAGCACATGTTTGTTCACACAGGTAGGTTCAAAGTGATTGTTCCCTTTAATTTAAACTAAGTATTTTAGGTCCTCCTATAGAATTGTTATGCTCCAAGAGGACCACAACCTTGTCATTGGGTTTGGAGTCTTGTGTGCCTCAATGACCTGGAGAGCTATGTAGGCTGGAGTCAGGGCTTTATGCTTTGGCTCTTGGTAGGGTCATTCATCCCAAACAGGTCAAAGGGCTGAGGACAGACTAAGAGTGGCCCACCGGTCCTCCAGGTCTGGGGGTCCAGCTCAGAGCAGACAACCCTGATGGTAAAATAAGATTGTTACAGAAACAGCAATGAAGAATCCGTCTACATCTGAGTGTGATGGTATTCCTGACTCTCCACCCGGGACTTGCATGACTGACAGTAGTGAAAAGCAAGAAGAAGCTACAGACACGATGAAGGAAGCCCTGAACACCGCCAGAGATGGAGGACCTTCATTCTTCCCTGAACGCCGGCAGTGTAATGGGCAGTTACATTCCACAGCACAGAAGGAAGCCAATTTTTATCCATGGCAGTTTTGTGTAGAGCAAGAATGTGTCTCACTTTGCTCCTCTTATCCCAGAGCCTTGCAATTCATTTTCTCCCCCAAATGCTTAATTATTCCCTGTTTGACCTCTGTTTGTACCTTCCTCAAAGTTGGTTAATTAGTTAAAAAAAGATATAACCCCAAAATGCTGGCAGAACTCAGCAGGCCAGACAGGAGACCTGACAAACCCAGCAGGAGACCTGACCTCCTGATGAAGGGTTTCGGCCCAAAACGTTGTGACTACCTCCTCCCATAGATGCTGTCTGGCCTGCTGAGTTCTGCCAGCATTTTGTGTTTTTATTTATTTCCAGCATCTGCAGATTCACTCGTGTTGCCTTTGGTTAATTAGTTACTGTCCATTATGCTGCCTGCGTTTAGGGCAACTATGAAGGTCCTTCATCTCTGTTTGTCCTTGACCGTCTTCTCTATTGTGCACCAGGTGCTATTCAGGATTCTCATTTCTGCATCAAGTTGTCTTTGGTTTCTCGCATTTCCTCTGCCCTTCAGGGGTTCAGTGAGTTGCTGTCTGAATTATGAAGTTGGCCTCTCTGCTGATACAGTCCAAAACCCAAATTTGGTCTTGGTCTTGGCAGTGTTCAGGGCTTCCTTCCATATTTATTTTACCTGTCTGGGTTGTTAGCCAGTCGAGGACCTGTGAGTCACTCTTAGCCTGGCCTCAATCCTTTGACCAGTTTGGCATGGGCAACTCTTAACAAGAGTCAAAGCATAAAGACTTGAATCCAACCAACATAGCTCTCCAAACCCTACGACAAGGTTTTGGTCCACTTGGAGGACCTTCCTCAAAGGTAGTGTTCTAAATCATACTTAGCATTTTTAGAAAGAAACTATGTCCTTGCATCCCCCTGGAATTTTTTCACTGTAACTGTAAATCTGCAAATGCTTGTCCTTGAATTATCCACTAATAACAACAGCTTTTATTTCTGTTTATCCTGCCTAAGGCTGTCAACTAAAGCTCTCAACTTTCAAAAACCTCAGTTTCTTCATCCTAACTTTGTTACTGAAATTCCCAACCTCTGCAACTGTTAAACATTTTCTGCTGGATCTTCACATTCTTCTTATGGGAACCAGAAATGGACACAAGATTCCACTTGTAGCCTAAGTAATTTATCCCAACTTGGCAATCCATTTGTCACTATAGTAGAGGATATCATCAGTGCGCTGTTCATTTGTGGCATGTCCTCCAAATGCTCGGCCATTATATTCTTATCACATAGTTGATTGGTCATCATTACAGAAACTCATTTGTGATGTAGGGAGAGGATCTCGTTGCCAGATGACTGCGTGGCAAACTCTATGCGTTGTCTAGAATTTTTGCCCGCATTGGCTTATAAATGGGATTGAGGCCTACATGTCTGTTTATAGAATTGTTTGCAGAAGGCCACGCTTCCAGGAATTCTCTAGCGTGCCGCCATGACTTTCACTGATACCCAGTCAAATTTGAGTTTCCGTAATAATGACCAGTCAACTAATTGATAAGTATATAATGGCCGAGCATTCCAAGGACACACCACAAGTGAACTGCACACTGATGGTGTCTCCTTGCATGGTGACGAAATGTTTGCAAATAGATCAACCACCTGAGCTACACATTTTCCAAGTTATTTCCAAAGTTTATCCTAACATCCTTGCTTTTGTATTCCGTGTCTTTGATGTAACTACATTTACTTTGTTAATGCTCTCTCAGTAAGAACTGCCACTTTCAAGGATTTTTGTACTGTGTCCCTGGGTTCCTGAACACCATTTAAAAATGCCACACATTATAGTCTCTCCTCAATCTTTCTGCCAAACTCCATGGCCTTATACATTCCTGAGGAAGGGTCTCGGCCCAAAATATCGATTTCATCTCCATAGATGCTGCCTAACCTGCTGAGTTCCTCCAGATTTTTGCGTGTGTTGCCTTGCTTTATAGGCGTTGCTTCTCATTTGTCACCTGTGCACTTTACTTGTGCTCACTCTTAATCTCCTGAGATCTGTGGCTTTTGCAGACTGAAATTTATCTAACTCAAAACAAAACAATGGTCCCAACACTGATTCTGGGGAACAGCAATGCTAACAATGCAAAAAAATACAACTTATTTTAATCAATTTTATCACTATGCAATGTTATCAAGATTGGATTAAGTAATAAGTCTTAATGAATATTGGAAAATATAAAAATAAAACTCCTTCCCAACCTTTGTGACACAATTTTTAAAAATTCTTTCCTTGACCCTTGCTGAGACCCAGGCTCCAAAGATAGCAACTATCATTGACATCCAGGTGCCACAAACACTGACTGAAGAGTTCCAAAGGCACTAGCTAGAATTCATTTCCACAATCACTGACTCTAGGTGACGGATTCCCCACGCACTGACTATCTTTGGTATACAGTGTTCAAAATTAGTGACTCTCACTTGAGGTAATATTCCACAGATGCTGACTCTCACTATGGTATAGGCTTCACTAACATCAGGATATTAGTCAACAGGCCATTGATCTGTTGGGTTCATTGGTCCACTGGATCACCTAACCTCTCTCAGTAATAACTAAAATGTGATTCATGTTGGGAACCCTACTACTGTGAGCAACTTAGGATGTGGCCCTGGGGAAATCCCTGTGACTTACCCTTTACCATGTGTTTTCTGTGAATTTGCATGGCAGCTGCATTAAATACTTGGTTCCAAAACTAAAGGAGGTAAACTTTAACACAGGTAGTTATCTCTGTAACGTCTGCTGTGACCAAAGGGATCTGGGTAACCTGTGGGCAGCTGTGCCTGTTACACTCAGCAGTAACGTGGGATTAGAAGGACAAAAATTCAAAGTAGATTTTATTACCAGAGTAGATGTATGTCGCCACATACAACCCTAAGATCCATTTTCCTGTGGGCATACTCTGCAAATCTATAGAATAGCAACTATAGCAGGATCAATGAAAGATCAAGTGCAGTAGACAACAAACTGTGCAAATGCAAATATAAATAAATAGCAATAGATAGCAAGAATGTGAAACAGCAAGATAGGGCATCCTTAAGGTGAGATCATTGGTTGTGGGAATATCTCAATGGATGGACAAGTGAGTGTAATTTGTTCAAGAGCCCGATGGTTGAGGGGTAGTAACTGTTCCTGAATCTGCTGGTTCGAGTCCTGAGGCACTCGTACCTTCTACCTGATGGCAGCAACAAGAAGAGAGCACAGCCTGGGTGGTGAGGATCTCTGATGATGGACCCTGCTTTTCTATGACTATGTTTCATGTAGATGTGTTCAATGGCTGGGAGGCCTTTACTCGTGAAGTATGAAGAGATAACTGTTGGTGTTAGTAAATGGGGAGGAATGTGACTCTTCCAACATATGGTTCAAAGTGAGTACTGCACATGGTCAGTCCACCTCTGCAGTGTTCTCATGTTCTGAGTGTACAATGAATCCATTCGATGTTACTGAAAAGCAAAAGATGCTTGAAGCTTGAATGGCCAGAAGCACAGATGGAAATGTATGAAGAGTTCCCCAGTTTTCAGACTGAGAAATGAACAATGAATTAAGAACCAGTGAATTTCTTAGGTGCCTGTAAGGAAAGCAACCAGTCACAAATGTTAAAGTGCCAACAATCAAGAGTCTTATTCAAAATATTGATTGGAATTATAGAAAGACCACAGTACAGAACCACCACTGCCAACTAGCATTGTGGTTAGCACAACGTTTTATAGTATGAGTGACCTGGCTGTTCAATTCCTGCCACTGCCTGTAAGGAATTTGTATGTTCTCTGGTAACTGTGTTTTCTCCGGGTGCTCCGGTTTCCTCCCACAGTCCAAAGATGTACCAGCTGGTAGGCTACCTGATCATTGTAAATTGTCCCATGATTAGGCTGGTGTTAAATTGGAGGTTGTTGGGCAGCGTGGCTGAAGGACTGGAAGGGCCTATTTCACGCTGTATCTCAATAAATAAATAAACTCTACCAGAGCAAATCATTAGTTTCAACCCCCAACTCCTCAAAAGATAAGCAGTCACTGGGGGAAGCACCTTGTTCTTTGAGCTAGTTGTGTGGGATCTTTTATATTCATCTAAAAGAGCAGACTGAACCTTAGTTTGACAATTAATCTGAAAGACAGCATCTTCAAGGGTGCAGCAGAGTGGAGTGTTAGCCATTTTTTAAAATTTATTGAGATTCAGTGTGGAATAGGTCCTCCTGGCCCTTCAAGGCATGCTGCCCAACGACCCCCAGTATAACCCTAGCCTAATCACGGGGCAATTTACAGTGACCAATTAACCTACCAACCGGTGTATCTTTGTATTGTGGGAGGGACCCGGAGGTAGGAATTGAACCCCGGTCACTGGTAATGTAAAACATTGTGCGAAGTGTTATTTAAATCCATGAGCTCTTGACTTGAGTGAGAGAACTAACCAGTAATTTCTAGCATGAATTTTTTCTTATACAGCATGGAGTAGGCCCTTCTGGCCCTTTGAGCTATGCTGCCAGAAAACCCCAACCTAACCCTAGCCTATTCATGGGGAAACCAACTACCCTACTGTCCGATACGTCTTCGGGCTGTGGGAGGAAACTGGAGCACCTGGAAAAAACACATGCGTTCACAGAGAGGACATACATGCTTAGTTCCCTCTGAGCTGTGTGGGTGCACGGCCACTTTGTAGACTTTGTAGACACACAGTTGGAGTTTTCTTATATATAATATTAATTTAAAGTACCACACAGTTTTCAGGCCATGTAAAAATTTCCTGCTGAGAGCAAAGATTGGTTTACACAACTGTTTAAAACAAAAGGAACATTGCAGAGGACGCCGGGATTGAACTCCTAACTCTTGACATCCCGAGCTGTAATGGCGTCACACTAGCCGCTATGCCACCGTTATACTATGATACAAAGAGAATGTGTAAAGGTGGAACACAAGGAATGAAAATAAATGTTTATGTAGAATAATATATTCCTGTGAATAATCAAGTTCAATTCTGCAAATGCTTGAAGATGTCAGTTCCTTCAATTCAGCTGTCCGCATTTGTAACACTTTGCTCATTATTAAATTAGTTGCCATTACCAGCTCCTTGGCTGGTCTTGCAGTACTAATTGTGCAAATTCTCAGTATCTTCCCTCTCCTCTCTTGAAGGAATACATAAACTCAGGTCTGGTGTTCTGCCAAGTCACCATCGGTCCTTTAAGCATAGTACTTAGTTGCAGGACATCTCTCGCCAGGCCTGACATTTGACCATTTCCCAGCTGTGATGGCCAGTAGTGAGCACAGGACCTGCCTGCCTCTTGGCCTCTCCCTAGCCCTGGGGTTGATGATACTACCCTCGTGCAAAGGGGGATGAGAGGCAAACTTGATCGAGGTGTGTGAGGTGATAGAGGCATAGATAGAGAGAACAGCCAACACCTTTCTCCCAGGCCGGCAATGGCTTTTACCAGAAGACATCTTTTTAAGGTAATTGGAGGAAAGTTTATAGTTAGGTCTGTTTACACAGAGATTGGCGGGTGCCTGGAACACATTGCCCAGGGTCACGATAGAGTCTTATACCATAGGGACATGTAAGAGACTTTTAGAAGGCACATGGATGAAAAAGGATACAGGGTTATGTGTAGGAGGGAAGTGTTATATTAATCTTGGAGCAGGCTAAAAAGGTTGGCACACCACTGAGGGCCAAGGGGTCGGTACTCAACTATGTTCCATGTGCGTGCAGACTCTAGGGTAGGAAGGGTTGTGTGAATTTGTGGGCAGTTTGCCTCATTTTCACACCGTTGGTGTGTTAATGCAGCTTTCACTGCTGACTGAGTGGTTTTGATCGCTGTTATTTTGTGAGTTGAAGTCTCTGATTTACTGATGTCTTTCCTCTCCCCACCTCCTCCGCAGGTGAGAAACCTCATCAGTGCAGTGTTTGCTGGCGTTCATTCTCGCTCAGGGACTACTTGATAAAACACATGGTAACACACACGGGCGTGCGAGCGTACCAGTGCCCGGTGTGTAATAAACGCTTTACTCAAAAGAGTTCCCTCAACGTGCACATGCGGCTCCACCGTGGCGAGAAGGCCTTCGAGTGTCACGTCTGTAACAAACGTTTCTCGCACAAGACTCTGCTGGAGAGGCACATGGTCACACACATAATATAAACACCAGGTGACGAGGCCCGGGCCATACAATTTCCACACCGGTTTGCCGGGGAAAGATTGACGTACTCGGCAAACCCATGCCTCACGCACCAAGGAGTTTTAGCCAAGGATATAAACCAGCCTTTGTGTGAACACAGTTAGGAAGAGGTAGACATCGTAAAACTGGGAATAGCTTAACCTTCCACTGCATCCCCACCCCAGCCTTGACAAGTAATTTTCAAACACAGCTCAGAGTGGCTGCATTAAACCTGGATGATGCTCAGGCAACACAGACAGGAGGTGCCTAACTCCTGGCTCTATGTTGAGGTAACTCATTTGAACCACAGTTGGTCAGAGAGAGGAAACCTGCAGAGTGCACTAGCTATTAGATGTTCTGATGAGTTCAGCTTGACTGTGATGCATCTGAACAGATCAGAGAACTATCACATTCAGTAGAGGGGGATAAAGAACCTACTTGTGTTTCACAGACCTTAACCTGCAGTACTGTAGTACACAATATAAAAGCATCTTGCTTTTACATAGTGCCTTTATTGGAGCAAAATATCCCCAGGTGCTTCACAGAAACATTTCTAAACCAAAACTAATACCTATCTAAGTCAGTAAAGCTTGGTGCAAATAACTAAAGGCTTCGTCAACAAGTAGGTTTTAAACAGCATTTTTGAAGGAGGTAAGGGAGAGAGAGAAATTTAGGAAGGGAATTCCAGACTAGAGGCTCAGAAAGCTGCAGTCCCAGCTTGGCAGCAGAATGAGTAAATGCAGGGATGATAAGAGGACAGAACTGGAGCAGAGAAATCCCTGAGGGAATGAGGAGGGGGGTGAACACATCAAGGGTATTTTAAATGAGGTATTGCTTAACTGGGGCCCAACGTGGATCAGCAAGCACAGGATTGACGTGTGAGTGGACTCAGCATGAGTTCGGCCCAGGATCCCATGAGAGGCCAACTAGAAGAGTGTTGGGTTAATCGGGAACGGAAGTGACAAAGGCAGAATGGTGAGACTGCCGTAATAGAGATCGATAAGTCAAGGTTGCTCAGCTAATTGCCATTTAAATGCAGTGACTTCTGGAGTTCCCTTCCAGTCCTTAAATTACGTCTTATTCCACTTACTGACCTCTGTTAAGTTGAGTAGGTGCTCTTTTTCTTCATATTTTGGTCTTTCAGGTTTATATACCTCAGTTAAATCTCCCCTTGGCCTCTATTCCAAAATAAATGAATCCAATTTGGCCAAACTTTCCTCACAATTGTCAAGTGCATCTCTGTTAATATATCGTCATAACCTCTTCTACACTTTACTGCACTTTCACCGCCTCCCCCTAGTCTGTTAACCACATCTGTACAAATGCTCCTGCTGTGGCTTCATTAATATTTTAGGCAGTTCAAGTGTGACCTTCCAGCTTGTATATCCACTGGAATAAAGGATAAGACCACGCTTTCCAGCTGAGCCATGGTAGTGGATATAACAAGTTGAACAGCCTGTGGCCTTTTACTGTCCATGTTGTGTGATGAATGGACCAATTGGACAATGTATCAAAGGTCATGTAGGGGTGAACTTACCAGCAGGATGTATTCAGAGTGACACATGGTTAAATGACCAGGTGGAACTCTTGTGCAGAGAAGTCACAGATCCTTTGGGAAGAAATCGAATGATGTTAAAGTTTGGGACATTCACCAACCAGTTTTTCATCAACTGAGTAATTATCTGCTCTTGGTAAAGGCTTAAGTGAGGGACCAATTTACAGTGGATTCCAGTTAATTGGGACAAATCAGGACCACTACAGTTTGGCCCAATTAAGCAGCTATGCTGCTCTGTCAAAATTTCAAGGAAATAGTTAAAAAGTTATAAAACAAAAGACAAACTGAAGTTTAACCAAATAACAAATTATGTACATAAATGAAGTACAGAACAAATTGGAACGTTATTAATACTGCTACAATACAGTACTATAAAACTATGTATTACTTCCTAATATTTATCTATGGAGGAAATAATCCAGTATACGCTGCTGTGTTCTATTGATTGACTGTAACTGAACAAAATGAACAAACGCCTAAATACAGATAATGGACTCACTTCACACAATACTTTTGATGATTGTTGATACCTTCAAATTCTCTGTACTTCCTAACTTGCTGAAGTAGTGAAATCTTTTCATTTTCACTCTCGGCCGTTTCTGGCATCTCTGTGCTTGAACCAGTGAGAAAACCAGTTCAGAATTGTTTCTTGCCAGCTGTCCGTGACAAAAATCACTGCTTTTAAGAACACAAACACACAACTGACATTATTTAAAAACTTCGCTCTAAGCATGGTGTAGTGTCTAATGGCCACAAATTGCACATGATTGACACTAGTTAGAAACTATTCGGCAACAGTCTCCTGTCCTAATTAAGTGGCATAGTGTCCCAAATAAACGAAAGAACCCCCGGCTAGTTTCACAATTAATTTTTGTTCTTTGAGAGTTGTCCCAAATGAGCTGCTGCCCCGATTAACTAATGGCCCAATTCACTGGAATCCACTGTGTTTAATTTTTCAGCTGATAATTGGACAATCAGCCACTTCAGCTTTGCCTTTCCTAATACTTTGACTGCTGTCTGAAATATGATTTCAAAATTAATAAAATGTAGCACTTGAATATAATCACTGTTAAGAGTGAAGCCCAGACTGGTAGCTTGACATTTGCAGTCTCCATCCTTGCTACATGTCATGTTTTCCTAAAGCTGTTGCAAGGGTTATTTTGTCTTGCCTCTTATTTGATGGTAATATCACAGTAGTCACACTTAATGAGGATCAGCCCAGCCACAATCCCAGTTCATCCAACAGTGTAAGCATTTAATACTCATTCAGAATCAGGTTCAATATTACCTGCATATATTGTGAAATTTGTTGCAGTACATTAAATACATAAAAAAAACAAATTACAGTAAATATATATCTATATTTAAAAAGTAGTTCATTGGTTCAATGTTCATTCAGATACCTGATGGCAGAAGGGAAGACGCTATTTCTGAATTGTTGAGTGTGTGCCTTGACAATTTTCTTTGAACACACCTGCCAGCTGCCTCCAGATCAGGGATCACAGGGTCACTGGGGCTGCAGGATTCTTTGTGGCTGTAGTTTTATTCTCCCTTTCAAAGTGTGCACAAGTGGCGCTGAGTTCATCTGGGAGTGAAGCAACACTGCTATTCATGACATTAAGCTTTGCTTTATAGGAAGCAATGGCCTGAAAACCCTGCCGGATTTGACGTGCATCCGATTCTCCCTCTAACCTCGTTCGGAATTGTTCTTGAGTTAGCCCTCCACAAGTCGTACCTGGCCTTCTTGTGTAGTCCACGGCTTTTGATTCGAGAATGTACAGTATGTTTTCGTAGGCACACATGTTTTAGTGAAGTCGGTGACAACTGTGGCGTAGTCATTCAGACTGGAAGACAAATCCCTGAAAGTGGTCCAGGCCACCGACTCAAAGCAGTTCTGTAAGCGCTCCAGCACCTCCGTTGTCCATACCTTCTTGGTTCTCATAACTCGTGCTGCGGTTTTCAGTCTCTGCCTGATACTCAGGAAGCAGAACTACAGCCAGGTCGTCAGAGTTTATAAAGTGTGGGCGTGGGGCGGCACGGTAAGCGTTCTTGATGGTAGTATAACAATGGTCCAGTGTGTTGGCTCCTCTGGTTCCACAAGTGATATGTTGGTAATAACTGTTTAAAGACTTTTCCAGACTGGCCTGGTTAAAATGCCCCAAAATGATAGAGAAGGCATCAGGATGGGCTCTTTCATGTCTGTTGATTACGTTGCTCAGTTCATCTATCGCCTGTTCGACCCGGGCTTGAGGTGGGATGTACACCGCTACCAAGATTATGGCTGAAAACTCCGGCGGCAGGTAAACTGGACTGCATTCGATCGCGAGATGTTCCAGGTCAGGTGAGCAGGACTGGGACAGCACCGCCACACTTGTACACCACAAGGAGTTGATCATAAACCTCACTCCACCTCCTGTGCCGTTGAGAGACTCGGCAGTCCAGATTTGGCGGTGAATTGTGAAGCCCTCGACCTTTATCTCTGCCTCCGGAATGGAGGGGGATAACGAAGACTCCGTGAAACAAAAAAACACAAAAGGTTCTAATGTCCTTCTGGTTCAGCAATCCTGCTTTTAGATAATCGATTTCGTTTACCAGCAGGATAGTCGGTATTGGGAGTCGAAAACCATACTTCTTTAAACGAACTTTTAAACCAGAGCGGGAACCTCTCGTCCGCCGTCTTAAAGGGACATCGCGAAAGCGACCAGAGTCCGTTCGAGTTTCGTCGACTTTGAGTATCGACAGATTTTTTAACCGACTTAAAACAGTATTACTTACTACATTGTTCATTGCTGTAGCCGTGGATTTCAACTGTAGTAGTCTTAAACGGGAATATTTGATGGTTTCCATCACAGCTGCTCGCACAAGTGGGTTTCTTAATGACGCCCCGGAAGTTATCTCAAACAAAATTCCACTTCCCATTCCCATATGCCAGTCCATGGCCCCCTCTACTGTCGCGACCGGGCCACACTCTGGCTGGAGGGGGCAACACCTTATGGGTCTGGGTAGCCTCCAACCTCTCGGCATGAACATTGCTTTCTCAAACTTCCTTGCCCCTCCTTCCCGTTCCTGTTTTCCTCTCTCACCTCATCTCCTTACCTGCCCGGCACCTACCTCTGGTGCGCCTCCCTCTCGCCTTTCTTCCATGGCCTTCCATCCTCTATCAGATTCCCCCTTTATCTTTCACCAATCGACTCTGTCAGCTCTTAACTTCACCCCCCTCGCTCTCCTAGTTTCACCTACCACTTTGTCCCCTCCCCCCCCCCTTTTATTCTGGCATCTTCCCAATTCCTTTCCAGTCCTGATGAAGGGTCTCCGCCCAGAACGTTGACTCTTCACTCTCTTCCATGAATGATGTGTGACCTGCTGATTTTCGCCAGCATTTTGTGCATGTTGCTCTGGAAGATATGTCCATACCCCGTGCTCCTCCCAATCATGGTGACTGAAAGTTGGCAGCCTCACATTTAATCTTTCCCTCAGGAATAACCAATGTCTCACAAGCTATCCATATTCCTTACCCGGGCCCACAGGAAAGTGTAGCTATGGTATATCGGGATCTGCATTGCAATTGGCCTGGTATTTAATTATAGTTTATTAGTACGTATCTATCACACATCATTGTACCTTCAAACATCTGAGCGGTACCAACCAGGCAAAGGTTTACAGGCTGATGGAAATTGGGAGCTCTATTGTTCATTTTGGCATCCAGATTACTAAGAAAATCAATCACTGTTCTGCTCCACATTAATTATCAGTGAGGTAAACTAAAGGCAGAGTGATAGCTTGCTAGGATTGCCTCTTTCCTCCCTCCCAACATAATGAAATGGTTTGTCACAGTTCAGACATGATGATAGTGAGTTGTTAATGCTGTCCAGAGAACTAAATATCATTGTGGCAGTTGTTACACCTTCTTGGTTCTCAATGGTAATCTTTATATTGCAGTGTCTTTGCCTGCATTTGTTTCAAAGTGAGTTAGTTATCTTTAAACGATGTTTGGATCCTGGCATTAACCGTGGGTATACTTGCTGCATAAGGACCAAGCCACAAGATTTCAAAGCATGACTTCAGTTTTCCAGCTTTTCCTGTCAGTAAAAAGAGGGTCAGTCATGGTGCTGGACAAATATGCTGACCAGAAAGCTGAATGTTAAATGCTTTCCCTCTTACTCCTGCCACTGTGGCTGTGCTTTGTAGAATTCTTGACCTGTTGGACTGCTGGCCTTTTCAGCCAGATTTAGCAATGCTGCGTAGAAGGATGGCTGGCCAGAACCCTGTGCAAAGGTGGATTTCTGATCCAGTGCCATAAGATAACGACCCTAGAACAGTCCCCACACTCTATGGTCACTGATGATCTTTGTCAAGAGCGTGTTGAACTGTTGATCAAAATTCGATTGGTGCGGTGGGGGCACTGAACTCTTGTCCACGTGGTCTGTAAGCCTGGTTCCATTGTGCAAGACCTTTAGGATCAGACAATGCTGTAAAATCACAAAAATCCTGCGTGTTTCTAATCAATCACCAAAAGGATCCAAGGAGCATCTGCAACATTGGACTTTATGGTAGCTGTATCTAAAGTTCAAAATAAATTATATTATTAAAGCACATATATATCACACAACCCTGAGATTCATTTTGCATACTTAGCAAATCTATAGAATAGTAGCTATAAACACAATCAAATAGAGTATAGGATACAACAAACTGTGCAAATGCAAATATAAATAAATAATAAGAGCAAGAAATGAGATGTAAAAATCCTTTAAGTGAGATCATTGGTTGAGAGAACATCTCAATAGATAAGGGTAGTTATCCTCTTTTGTTCCAGAGCCTGATGGGTGAGAGGTGGTAACTGTTCTTGAACCTGGTGGTACGAATCCTGAAGCTCTTGTATCTTCTACCTGATGGTGGCAGAGAAAAGAGCATGGCACAGTGAGGATCTTTGATGATGATGATGATGCTTTTTTACGACAGCATTTCACGTAGTCATGCTCAATGGTTGGGAGGCCTTTACCTGTGTTGTACTTAGCTACATACCTTTTGTAGGATTTTCCACTCAAAGGCATTGGCGTTCCTATGCCAGGTTGTGATGCAACCAGTCGATACACTCTCCACTACACAGCTAAAGTGTCAATGTTTTTAACATTTCCTCATATATAAAAAGCCAGTGTTCCCGGTGCTGCCCTCTCTGCATCAGTGAAACCCAATACAAATTGGGGGGGGGGGGCACCATTTTGTCGGGCACCTTTGCTCAATCCGCCACAGAAGGGAGGATCACCCTGTGGCCACTCATTCTGGCATGTCAGTTCATGGCCTCCTCTACTGCCATGATGAGACCAAACTCAGGTTAGGTTACCTCATGCTCCATCTGCAGAGCCTCCAACCCGATCGCATACACATTGATTGCTTTTACTTCCAGTAATTCCACCCCCCACCACCTTTTTTCTGAATTCCCATTCTGGTTATCTCACCTATCCATGACCACTGTCAGGTTCACCTCCCCCCCCCCCCCCCCCCCCATGGTCATTGTCCTCGCCTACTAGATTTCTCCTTCAGCCCTTTACCCCTACCATCCACCTGTTACAATACACACCCAACAGCGCCAGCTTAGGTGCTCTAACTCTCTGGAATATGGATAGCTGGCATGGCCTTCAAGGATTCAGGGCCATCTTTCCAATGGCAATGTTTTGGCAACAGGATTTCAATATTTAAGGGACACTTGAACATCATTTGCTCTTCTTGGATTCTTATCTTGCTTAGTCTTGCATTCTGTGCTTGTTTCAGTCTCGATTCCTGCCTCGGATACTCCGGCACTTGGGTCCAACCATCCTCACTTAGGTCTCTAGTCACACCACCACCAAACTTCTTACTTCAACCCCCTCCTCCCTCACCTATCATCTTCCTCCTCTCCCCTAACCTTATTCTGGCTTCTTCCCCCTTCTTTTCCAGTCCAATGTCAACTGTTTATTCCCCTCCATAGTTACCCGACCTATGGAGTTCTTCCAGCATTCTGTGAGTTTTGCTGAGAGAGAGCATCTAGTTGCCAATGTCTTGCTGTAGTTTTCCAGAAGAAGTCGCCCCCAGAGATCTGTTTAGTAGCTTCACTACTGTCCTGAAGAGACTACATTGTTTTGTTGTGCTTCCTGAGACTCTGATCTCAGTTTGGTGAAGATCCTACCACAGAAACTATACCAGCTTAATTCTACGCACCAACAGCAAAGGGTTTCAGGTTCATGATTTTATGTCATGTCAGAGATCCACCATTGGGCCAGACAAAATAATGAACTCACTATTCTCTCCCAGCTCTGCAGGAGATAAACTTGTCCTTTGATAAAGAGCAGGGGGATCATGCCACAGACCCCTACCATTAACCGAGGGGTCCATGCACCCCCCTGATAAGGAGGGCTTGGATAGAGACTTAGTTCTGAACTCTCCTGGGTAGAGTTAAGTGAGTTATTGGGCTGGCCCAACTGTCTCTGACTATATTTTCTAGTGCAACACTACACTGAATAGAATACTACCCCTCTAAATAAACCAGTGGTGAGCTTAAGCAGTGGTTGCAGTGAACTTTAATTGATATGCATAATATTTTGCCATAGAGCTGTACAGCACAGAAACAGGCCCTTCAGCCCACTATATTTATGCTGTAGAACACACCTATAAATACTAATCCAATTTTCTTGCATTAATTCCATATCCCTATGTGCATCATTCATTTAAAATACCTGTCAATGTGCCTTTTCATTGAGAACTAATTGCTCCCAAGATCACAGAGCAAAGGGTGAAGGTGTATGTCAGGCTGGTTGTGTCACCTGGCAGGGATGGAGTTGCTGGGAGACAATAGTTGACAGAGGCAGGATGGTTCAGAGGAGATTCCTTTCAATTTTTAAATTGAGATACGGTGCAGAATAGGCCCTTAGAGCCAGACTGCCCAGCAACGCCCGACTTAACTAAGCCCAATCATGGGACAATTTACAAGGGCCAATCAACCTACCAACTTGTAGGTCAGTGCCCAGAAAATATGGGCAAAGAGAGAACATATGGGAAATGAACCCGGGATGCTAGAACTGTAAAGAATTGTACTAACCACTATACCAATCACTGCCCCAGGAATTCCTACCCCTGTTTACAGCCTAGAGATACTTTTGATTGCAGTTCCCAGATACTCGTTATCAGGGATTCCTGATTGATATTCATCAGGCAGGATGTCAGTACTCAGTACCTGATTCATTGTAATAAAAAGGATCCTTTCCTGAGGTACTCAACCATCTGCCCTCAAAAGGAACAGGACTGGCTGCAGGGAGAGTCAACACTTTAAGGAACTGTACTTAGAGGAGAGTTTGCACCTTCAGTGAAAAACTGTAGTTTAGAGTCAGCAGCATCCAGAGGGTCAGGAACTGTTCCTCAGAATCAGCATCCTCAAGAACCACATTGGGTGGAAAGCTAAACATTTACAGGTGAACAAATATATTAATTGGGAGCAGGAAATTCACTCGCACAAGGGATTCTGCAGATGCTGGAAATCCAGACTAACGTGATGCCAGAGAAACTCAGCAGGTTCAAGCAGCAGCTATGGAGAGGAAGTAAGAGTGAGTGAGTGAGTGTCTTGGTACAAGGGACAGCATGTATATAGAATTATTTTTAGAGAACATTTTAAATAATTTTGGACATTTATAACTCACAAAGACAATTTAAAAACCTTCAATATATGATTTTCTTTTTTTGCCTTTCTGGGAGTAACATGCACACACTCAGCAATTCAAGAACAGGTTCTTAGCCTCCACCATCTGCTTTCTAAATGGACATTGAAACCATGAACACTATCCCACTAATTTTTTTAAATTTCTGATCTTTGCACCACTTATTTTAACTTAACTCTTTAATAGACATATATACTTCACATAATTCAATTTTCCTCTCTTTATTTATCCTGTCCTTCATGCACTGCTGGCTTAAAGTTAACAAATTTCACAACATATGTCAATAATATTAAACCTGATTCCGAGGACTGCCACTTTTATTAGCTGTAATGGGTGTGTGTGATTAGTTTCTTTTAGTGCAATAGCTTATGGGGTGAGGCTGCTTACAAGAAGGCAGTCTTCAGTGGGCTCAGATGGCTTGACCAGACTATCTTCTTGTTAGTAAATCGCTAGATTGTGATGGTTACAGTCTGCCAATACTTCATGAATCACAATGCCACCCTCCACATCCCTTTCTGCCAGGACTGGTGTGGACAGGGAGCTTGAAGCTATGTTTTGCTTTGCTGCTGCTGAAGTTCATTGAACACCCTCAAACCCAGGGATTCCCAAACTGGGGTCCACAGACCCCCTCAGTTAATGACATACAAAAGGTTGGGAACCACTGCTCACACCGTTGGGAAAGAGGTACTGAAGGAAGTGGGGAAATCGAAGCTCAACTTTAAAAGCCTGGCTTATCTCTGAGAAGCTGCTAGAAAAGTTACTGACTACCTGTTCAAGATCAAGAATATGCCAAACATTATCTAATTATGATCATTTTAAATAAAGCCTGAAAAAGCTAGGATCAAAATTTGATTGAAATTATTGCAAATGTCTGTAATGTTTTGTGCCCAGAGGCTCCACTCCACAAGTGACCCGAACCCATGGAACACAGGTGCACGTATGGAAAGTTCTCCTGCTCAAGTGCACAAACCTGTTAAATCCTGTTTTTCAAAATAGATTCAGCTATAAATGCTTGTTTCTGTTCACAGTTTCTAGTGTTAGGCTGTGAGCGTGGCATTCACTTAGGTTTATTCTGTACCGGTGGAGTAGTGGCACCCACACCAGGCTTCAGAGCAAAGGGTCCCAGGTTTGAATCCAACCGGCTCCTTAAACGAGTTCCACTGGGTTGAGCTTCGACCTAGCAACTTGGCCACCTAAAACAGACAAACGTTAAGGCACGGGGATGAATTTTACCTTTTTTTAAAATAAAAACCATACACACGCAAAAACAGGGTGTTGAAACTGGAGGCGTGGGTTGCTGCTTCTGCTCACGACTCTGCTCTCTGCGGCACTGAAACCTTGTCCTGTTCTGGCTGCTCCAGGCTTTATATCTGCGAGCCCCAGGACGGTTTTCCCAACTGTGCAATGAACTGAGGCAAAGGGCTTGCCCCGGGCCTCGTGTCTGCCGCCTCACTTTAATTCCAAAAGCCGCTGTTTGCTTTTATCGTTCACACGTTATTGTTCACTCCTCTCTCTGTGCACTGGCTGTTGATCTTTGTAATTGGGTTCTTGTTTTGTGGCTGCCTGTAAGCAGATGAATCTCAAGGTTATATAATTTGTACGTTCTTTGATAATAAATGTACTTTGACTCACTCTAGTGGTGATCTTGTATGAATGTCACAGGTATCATGTAATACTTCTCACAGTTCAAGAGTATGACAATTTTACTGGCCCAGTGTTTGTTTAAATTTTGCCAAAGTTCAAGTCCATCTGTTGGATTGATGTTATTTTCTTCTTTCCTGAAATAACAGAAAACGGATGTGACTGAAAACACCTCCATCTGAACAGCGTCAGTATCACTTGAACAAATGCCTTTGCCGTTAGCACTTTCATGTCTGTGTAATTGTTTTCTTCAACAGAATAAAATAAACAATAAAATGTGCTTTTAAAATATTGCAAATGCAAACATGTTAGATTGATTCCCAATGTGTGATGTTGCAACTAATTGGACCTGAACTGATTCAAGGTTGAATTGATTACAAGTGAAAATCCAGGCTTAATTTTTACAGCAGCTTTGTATCTGATCTACAATAAACGTAGTTTCTGCCCGTTATTCCGCTGGCATTTAGGGCAGCAATGAAGGTCCTCCATCTCTTATGATGTTCAGGGTCTCCTTCAGTGTGGCAGTAGCTTCCTCCCGGTTTTCAATACTGTCAGTCATGCAAGTGAGACTTGGGAATACCATTACACTCAGATGTGGAAGGATTCTTCATCGCTGTTTCCATAACTATTTTATTTTAACCGTCAGGGTCGTTAGCCCTGAGCTGAACCCCTGAACCTGGAGGACTGGTGGACCACTCAGTATGGCCTCTACCCTTTGACCTGTTTGGCATGGGTGACCAAGCCAAGAGCCAAAGCATAAAACCCTGATTCCAACCAACATAGCTGTCCGGGTCATTGAGGCAGGCAAGCCTCTAGCTCACAAGAAGGTTGTGGTCTTCTTAGGAGGATCTTGCACTAACGCATGACTCAGATTGTTCTTATTTGTGTTTTGTTTAAAACCCACGGAACAACAATTGAGCTCATTCTTTGGAACAAGACATTTTGCAGCGTTGAGCCCTGGGGCAATCTGATCACTGGTATCAAACAAATCCATTTATTGTTAGAGGGTGGAGGCTTTGTGTATCTGCACCAAGCGTCTAGCACTTGTAGACAGAAGTGGTCCTCCAGTCTCAACACTGATTTTGTGTGTGTATGCTTTTTATTTTTTAAAAAAAGGTAAAATTCCTCCCCGTGCTCAGGTGGCAACCTTGCCATTTCCTTAACGTTTGTCGGTTTTAGGCGGCCAAGCTCAACCCAGGCACAAGTGGAACTCGTGCAAGGAGCTGGCCGGATTCGAACCTGGGAATGGTTCGTGGCACCATAAGATAATTAACTCCCCAGCCATTTCTGCCTTCATTACCCTGAGATTCAAAGTACATTTATTATCAAAGTCTGTATGCAGTATACAACCCTGAGATTCGTCTTCCCTCAGACAGCGTACACGTAATTTGTCATAACCAAATCTGTTTAAATCAGAGAGACAAGTGCACAGTACCATGGCAACACCTCCACTCCAGGCTTATTGCACCTTATGAAGGGTCTCCATCCCAAAGTATGGACTGACCTGATGATTTCCTCCAGGATTTTGAATATTGATCCAGGGCTCCAAAATTTGCAGGCATCATCTTCTTATGATTTTTAATAGTGGTTGGCAGTCCATCTTGATGGAGCGTTACTGCCACCAACTAGACTGGAGTGTGGTGTAGCGAATTGGGGAAGAAAACCCTTTCTACTTCTCTTTCAAATAAAAGTTCCATTACCCCGGAAAGCCCTATGTAATGAAATTCAATCCTGTGTATTAGTCATTCCCATTAGATTTTTTTTTAAAAGAAAATTATCAATCCCCAAAGACTGTAATGAAGCCTGCATTTGATCTTTTACCCTTGTATGCTTCACACTGTAATATGTTGAAATCTTTCATAATGATGAAAGAAACCTTCACAGCCCAGAATGTTTTCCAACAAGATACAAGGAATAATTAAGCACAGTATGCCCAATTCTAAGTCATGACAAAATATTTCCTTCCCTCCTTGTTTTACCCTTTTCTCCCATAAATGCAAGTTTTATATGTATTCTGTAAAGGTGTCTCCCCTTATGCCCATTAACCCACAAATCTGGAAATTTTACCAACGACACTTCAAGAATCTGACCATAAAATTTCAAGTATAAATATTAATCATCTTTGTAAGGCACAACTTGTTATGAGTTTTAGGCTGAGAGCTTTAATCCCCAAACATTTGCCCACTGTTTGAACTTATTAATTGCTAATTGCATCCTATATATGGTAAAACTGAAATTTCTACCTCTAATCCATAAAGCTCCATCATCTGCATATGGTGATTTACCCATCCCAGAGGAAATGCCATTAATCATATGTGACGCCCACACTATGGTGCATAACAAGTTGGGCTCGCTAGCTATCTCTGACTAACGGCCACGGGACTCAACAATGCATGGGCAGAGTGGTGAGACAGCTATCTCCAATAAACAACACTTCTGGGGTTGGTATGCAACACAAACAGGGAAGCTGGAATGTTCTGTCAAGGGAACAGAAATTATGGTGAATGCTGTACAAATACAGCCCCATTGAAGAGTTATTGTTCGTCAGGAAAAAACAAAACGTACACCAGCATAAACAAAGTGTAAGTATCTTTACAGAAAACAGTTAACAGAAAAGGGCCCATTACAGTTACAGTGTGCACATAAACGGTGGAGCTCGTTGCTGGGTAGTCAGGTGCTTTGCTCCAATTACTCACAGCACTGAATCCACGTACTGCGTGAAAGGCACCAGCCACGATCTGAATTTTCCTTGAAGTCCATAACAAACAAACTGGCTAGCTCAGAAGTAGTATTGGCACTTCCTCCACGGAGCCGTTTGTCTGCACAAAGAATTTCTTACAACGATGTCTGCCCTTTGGGCGGGTTCCACGAGTGTCCTCCATCGTGCTCCCCTCCGCACCTCACTTCTTCCCCAAGTGCCGCAGAAGAGCTCCTAGAAACTGGATGCTGCCGGTCTCCCTCGGACATTCCGTTGTATTCCACTCGGCAGATCATCATCAAGGCAAACCCGACCGGCTGATACAACATTCCTAAGCTAATCAAATGACTCAAAGCGAAACACTGGACTGTAAAATTTGAATAACATTGTGTTTTACAAAAATCCACAGAAAATAAAACACCCAACAGCATAACTGTAGTAATACAATAAAACATGTTCTTAACCAGGGTATTACATTCTTCCACCTCCCCCCCACCAAAATTAGTCATGTCTTCATGATATTGTAAGCCTTTAGAACTTATTCAATCTATTATTAATAACACAGTACTTGTTCTAAGTAACACCAAGTTATGTTTCCACCTATGCTCTGAGAGTATTCAGGATGCGACTAAAGCATTCAAATGAATTGTGAGAATACAAGGTTCTCCAATCTATTTGTAAATGGAATTAACACATCTCGCCATTGGAACTGATACAACACTGTTTCTCAGATGCATTATATGCAGCCTCTCTGAAGGTTTCCTGAATCTGAGACCGATCTCAGTGTCTTTGGTCTCATCCTCTCCCTGTAACTGTTCACATTTTCCTCGGGATGCCTTACCCTGACTGTCACTCAGTTCCTCCTGCACCACCCCACCCCGACTGAACTCAGCTTAATCTCCAATTATATTTACGCCAAATTCCCCTTTGCTTTCTACTATCACGCCTGCCTGTCCAATGGTTGTCCTCCCCACTATCTCCAGGTCTGGACGGGAAGATTCAGACATCTTGTCATGGCAAGTTTGCATAAGGCAAGGCACACCACAATTCAATTCTTCATCCTCAGTCTGTACAGCATTCAGTGGGTTCTTCCGGTTTCACTTCAGATCTTTCCACTGAAATCACACTGTCGTCTGCCTTATCCTCAAGCCTGTTGCCTTTCTTTTCTCCTTCTCCTTTGCAGAGCTCTTTTACTAGGTTTAGGCGTCGTGTTGGCCCTTGAGTCAACGTGCACTCCCTGCCCAAGAGGTAAATGATGATTCCGAGGGAGACTTTTGATAGGACCATTCCTACCTCCTGGCTTCAACCGGAAAACTGGCTAATTTGGCATCCGGCTCCGGCTGGGTAGAAATCCAGCGGTCAGCCAACCTGTAGGCCCAAATGTCTTAACAGAACTACCCCCAGGCATCAGTTGAAAGAACTTGACCTTTTGATTATATCTCTTCTTGTTTTGTTTGATAGTTGAAACTGCTGCTAGCTCAAACTTTTTGCAGTTCTCTCCACATCATATTTGAGATACATCTTCTGCGGCAAGTCCTCATCGGTGGTCCCAAAGCAAAAGATCCACAGATAATCTTGCTTCATTTCCAAAACTGAAATAGTACGGCGAGTAGCCAGTGGCTTAATTCTGAGTACAGTTGTAGCAGTGTACCAAATATCCCATATGCTGGCTCCAGTTACTCTTTTTGTTGGCATCCACAGTTCCAATCAATGTCCTGCTGAATCTTTCAGGCTGAAGATCACTTTGAGGGTGATGTGGTATAGTCCTCAACTTTGATTCCAAACATGTTCAGTAACTCATTTATGAGCCAACTTCCAAAAATCCCATCCCCGATCACCGTGTGCCCTTCTTGGGAGGCCATAACGAATAGCATATTTGTCCCATAACATTTTTGCAATTGTGGATGGTCTCCGATCCTTTGTGGAAAAGGCTTGAGCACATCAGGTGTAGTCAGTGATGACCAAGACATTCGCAGCATTATTGGAATCAGGCTCGATGGAAAGGAAATCCAAGCACACTAAATCAAGTGGTCCCGTGCTTTGGCGATGAGACAAGGGAGCAACTCTTTTCGGTAGCGTCTTACTCCGAATACAAAAGATGCACAACTTAGTCTTCAGGCTTCACCTGTGGCCAAAGAACCAATCTCTGACCAATCCGTCGGTCTTCTCAAATTCCAAATGGCCTGAGCCATCATGAAGTGACCTCAGTACAATCTTCTGGTACTTCTCAGGCAAAAACCAACTGGAACATCAAGTTATATAGAACTTAGTTCCTCAACTCCAGTTTGTCCCACTCCCTCATCAGTAGGGGTGTGGTAGGGTATTGTGTCTTCTCAATTTTGGCCGTATCCTCTTTGACAGCAGATGACCAGATGTCACCTGTACAAGGTCTTGCTGTGCTGCCGCCAATTCAGCAGGACTCAAGGCAGGCAACTGCTTCATATTCAGCACGGTCAGGTTGCAATAGGCTTGTGGAATGGCATGGCTAGAAGCTTCCGAATGATCAACAGCTTTGTACATCGCTTGATACACTGATTGGAACATATTCTCTCTGGGACGCCAGGCCGTTCCGTTACTGGGTGCCTCTGAAATTTCCTGTCTTCTTTTTCTGTTTGAGCAACCTCTGGGTCACTTTCCGGTGGTTTTCCAGTCCTACACACTCCCGCTTGAAATGTCCATCCTCTCCGCAGTTGTAACAGAAAACACCAGTCGTCCTCCTGGTCAAAAGGCCCCTTTCAGCAGCATTCCTCTGCTTAGCAAGTCCCACAGGCAGGCTGGGTTTCCTAGTGGACGTGCCATGTTCAGCTGCAGTAACAGAAGGCATCGACTGAAATAATGTGGCTGGTTTGTTTCTCATTTCATTTTCAGAAACCTCTGCTTCAGGAGCTACAACTGAAGACGTTACCCGACTATCGCATTTCTCAATCATATTTTCCTCCTCTCTCACTTCTCCAATTAACTCAACAAAAGACGGAGGAGGGCGCACCTTGCAGGTTACTCGAATTTGTCGAGCAATCAAGTCGTGCTTCAGCGCACCCCTCGCGACTTGCTCCATCCTCAAACGATTTATCTCAGCCGGTTGAACGGCCCCTTTACCGCACAAACGATTCAGCAGTTTCTCTAACCTAAAAAGGTAGTCGAAAAGCCTCTCTCCTTCCTCCTGGAATGTGTGCCTAAACTTCATCATGAGGTCAGCTGAAGTGTCTTCTGGTACCTGCACATAGTTAGCTGACATGACTAAAGGATTTCCTGCCTTTAATAATCTCTCTATATCCGCGGCCGCCCCCTTTAAACTCTCTGTCAATCTCTGCTTTTCCTTATCATCTGAGCACTGCCATCCATCCAGTAACTGGGCTATCTGCTCCACACAAGTTTCTTCCCCACTGGGTGTGGGCTCGAGTCCAAGGAGCATGCGCAACCTACCATAGCTTAGGCATTTATCGAACAGTGATGTAATAGCCAAAACCAGCTCCGAATTTACATCAGCAGCTGAGGGGCCCATTAGACTTCTCACATCAGACAAGGTCTTCCCCTCCCTTCGCAGAAAAGCGAAGAATTTGTCTTTAAAATCTTCATCCTCACTTCCATTCTCGCCAACTCTGAAGATACGGACTGACCGTAGCCCCGCCTCTCCAGGTAACCCTACCCTATCGGGCAGCGCGATTTCAGTTACGTCATTGGTGGTTCGCACTAACGCCACACCTTTACCATCTGATTCATCAAAACGCCGATCAATCAGTGTAACTTTTCCCAACACTTTCACAGAACTCAACGTCCTATATAACATCTCATCGGTAACTCGGGCAGAAATCCCGCTCAAGACACAAGCATTTCGAGCGGATAATCCCTTCTCATCGCACCAGAGCTTGAACTCCGCGGCATCCATATTACAAAACTTTGATTATGACGCACCTTAAATTCCACAAAGCACTAGCTTACACGCAAATACACCGCTTATTCAATCCTTACACTGTACAGCATTTCATCCCGGAACGAAGCCCTCAAAAATGTAACCCTGCTCACCGTGGCTCGTTATCTCTGGCTAACCAACAGGGGATTCAACAACGCATTAAACAACACAAGTTTAAGGTCGGAATGATTCAGGTTCAACACAAACAGGAAAGCTGGAATGTTCCGTTTAAGGGATCGAAAATTATAATGAATTCTGCTAAAATACTGCCCCATGCAAAAGTTAAAGTTCGCCAGAAATTTGCACCAGCATTATCTTAATGTGGAAGTACATCAACTTTAACAGTTAACAGGAAAAAAAAAGGCCCATTACAGTCGATAATGTGCACTTCAAAGTTGGAGCTCGTTGCTGGGTAGTCGTGGGTTTCGCTTTAATTACTCACGATCTGCGTGAAAAGCACCAGCCACGACTCAAAACTTTCCTCAAAGTCCGTTACGAAGTAACTAGCCAGCGCAGGAGTATTTGCTCTCCCTCCGAGGAGCCTTTTCTCTGCACAAAGACCCACGTTCTCATAGAAATTGGATGCTGCCAATCTCCTATCCAATCCCATTGGAAAGAATGTTACCAGGACAAGCCCCCTTAGATTAGCAGAAAGCGAAATACTGGACTGTAAAGTTTGATTAACACTAAACACTGCGTTTTACAAAAAACTGCAGTAAAAAAACACTCAACAGCATAAGTGTAGTAATACAATAAAACATGCTCCTAACCAGGGAATTACACATAATTTTTTAAAAATAACGGGGTTTCTCTATCTCAGAAACGTCACTGCAGATCACCCAGCATGCCCCGGTGCTGAAGACATGGCGCCCCCGCGATCGCACTTTGCCTTTCTCAATCGGACAGTTCCACCGGCTTCACTTCCGCCCTAACTCGGCGTCACTTCCTGCCGTGCGCTGGTGCTTAAGCGACCCCGTGGCCGTCCCTAGGTCTCTTTCGTCAGCGTGCGGCGCTCGAGATGGCGGACAACCAGGTACCGGAGGGCGGCAGGCCTAGAGGCCAGGCCCGGGGGAGAGGCTTCGGCAGTCGGGGGTAGCGGGTGAGAGGCTGGGCAGTCCTGGGGGGGGGGGGGGGAAGCTGTGAGTGGAGGATCGCTACTGGGAGAGGAAAGCCGGCGTACGGGGCCGGGGCCGCGGCCGCGAGGGTGTTCCGAGACCGGTTGCCGGGGCCGTAACCGCTGCCTTCTGCCTCCCTTCACAGACCGAGCGCGCCTACCAGAAGCAGCCGACCGTCTTCCAGAATAAGAAGCGCGTGTTAGCGGCTGAGGGCGCCAAGGAGAAGCTGCCGCGCTACCACCGCAATGTGGGCCTAGGCTTCAAGACCCCGCGAGAGGTGAGCCCCCGGGCTTGTGGCTCTGTCTTTGGGCAGGGGGGTGGTTGGGAGAGGGGAAAAGCCGAGGTGCCGGGCTGCAAATGATGGTCATTTTCACGATGGTCTTCCGAATCTCTCCGGGATGCTGAAGACAACGCCTAATGGCTTCACTGATGCGCCTCTCTGCACACTCTTACACAAAGATACCGGAGCAGCGCTCTGAGCCTTGATCCGTCCTTCAGAAACCTGGAGGCTGAGCTGGATCTCGTTGCCGCAAACCTGCTCGTGACTTTAAAACTGAAATCTAGGGTCTCGGCCTGAAGCGCCGACAGCGCTTCTCCCTATAGATGCTGCTAGCCTGCTGTGTTCTACCAGCATTTTGTGTGTGTTGTTGTTGTTTGAATTTCCAGCATCTGCAGATTTCCTCGTGTTTGATCTAAAAGCCGGGATGTCTGCTTTGAGAAAATGCTTCCTTCTCTCTCCCCCCCCACCCATTTATAACATGCTGGTGAGATGGCATGTGAACTTTGCGTTCGCCATCAAATATATTGCTGGGTGACCTGACTCTCAGCCCTTGCTAGCAAAAATCTGTATGTTTTAAGATAATGTCAGTCCTTTGAATGAGTTTCAAAGACACAGTGGTAAAAATGTGAATTCACTAATTTTCTATATAACTGAAGAATATTTTTGCTGCTTCTTAATTCCTCTCAATAAACAGTATCTTTTTTAACTTTATAATTTGCATACCAGCCTTCTGCAAATCTAGATGCATCTGCAGCCTGGTGTTCATCTATTGCCATTTGCTCCTAATGTTTTATAACAAAATTTTTGTTACATAGTTTTTATTTTTATTTAATGATCCAGTGTGGAATAGTCCCTTTCGGCTGTTCGAGCCCTGCCGCCAGTACCCACTAATTTTAACTCAGCAGTTCTTTTATCTTCCTATTTAACCCATCACATTATCTATATTCTCATTGTGTGCTTTCCTACCTATTTATCAACAAATTGCCTTTGGTGCCTTCATCCTATTCATTAATATATTACTGCATAAATTTTAGATGAGCTTTGAGTAAACATCATGACTTGCACTAAGCATATATTGTCAAACATAGAACTGCACTAAACAGCGGTGAATTAAAACACCAGCCATCATCTCATCAAATGGCAGTCATGAAGGGCCACAAGACCTCCTCTTGTACAGATGGTGTGAAGGTTGGTGGTGTTCTGGTTAGACCACACCTGGAGTATTGAATTCAGTTTTGGTCTCCTCTTTATAGGAAACACACAAAAGTTTTAGAGATGGCACTGAGATTTATCAGGATGATGTCTGGATAAGATCACATGTCAAAAGAGGAACGGTTGAGTGAGCAAGGACTTCTATCTTTGGAGTGTAGCAGGATGACCAGTAACTTGATAGAGGTGTATAAGAGACAATGATAGTGGTAGTATATATCTTAACATAAGCTACTGGAGAAACAAATTAGCATCTGATTCCCTTGTTATTCCTCTCCATAGATGCTGCTTGATGTGCTGAGCATTTTGTGTTGCTCTTGATTTCTAGCATCTGCATAACAGAATCTCTTGTGTTTATGATTCCCTAATGCACTCGCTTCATAACATCACCCAGTTGTGTAATGTGTGATCCTTTGTTCCTAGGCCATTGATGGAACCTACATTGACAAGAAATGTCCATTTACTGGGAATGTGTCAATTCGAGGGCGTATCCTCACAGGTAGGGATGTCAATCTGGTTAAATCTGTTTGTTCTATTCTGAGAAAGTAGTGGCTATATGAGATGCTCCCATGCAATCTCTGTAGTAGGACAATTGAAATAGGAGGTTTGTATGGGAAGTTATTTGGTAGTGATCATTTTTCAGTCCTTCAGTGTGGGATCAATTATTGCTTGTATCTGGGAAGATTTACGGTGTAGATACTGTGCCGTGGTAGGAGACTGCTTGAAATGGTCAGATTGAAGTTGCTGGTTTGGTGATTACACTTGCGACCCACACTGATGCTGTGTGTTACAGCGTGGGATACAAATAAGGTCAAATATAAAAGTGCTGTACAAATGTATTCTTTATATTGGTTTTGTATTTCTATTGTGGGGGATGTTTTCTGGAATATTTAGGTTTCAAAGTTCTTTTGTGAAATCTTGTCCAACTTTGCAGCATTTTAAATAATGGTTGATGTTAGTGGAGAAGAGCTAGGGTGATTGTTTAGTGGAATTTTGTTCTTTCCATCATTGGGTTGGGAAAGAAAGTCTGAAACTAATGGGTTGTACAAAGTAATTCCGGTCTTGCGATTTTGGCTTGTATCAAGTGTCAGTCAATTCTTGGGTTCTAGGTACATGGTATTATTCTGTAAGGATGATTTGCCTATAACTTCCTGCTTTCTTTACCAGGTGTTGTAACTAAAATGAAGATGCAACGGACCATTGTTATTCGCAGAGACTACCTTCATTACATCAGGAAATACAACCGTTTTGAGAAGCGACACAAGAACATGTCTGTGCACTTATCCCCTTGCTTCAGGTACTACACGGTTGAATTGTGTATTGAAGCTGTCTCTTTGTTTGGAGGAGTGAAGGTAGAAACAGCTTGAGCTAACATCAGTATCCAAGGAGGGAATGCTCTCTCTGGCTCCATTGCTCTATTTTGTTTTCAACTACTACTCCTTGTTTATTGGTCAGGTATTCAGGGCATTTCTGTACTGGGAGTGTTTGATGGAAGGAGAGGTCCTTTGCTGAGAGGAATCTTGTTAATTCCACAGATCATAGAAGAATGTTAGTATCAGCTGGGTTTTAAACTAACCACAAGTTGCTGTGCAGTCACCCAAAGGGTCCATCAGCTCAAACTCAACTCTTTTGTTTTCTCTCTTAGCCCCCTTGCTCAGTGTTCTACAGAGAAGCTATGTGAATATGGTAGTGTGGGAGCTGATTAAAAATCTTTTGCTGGCACCACAGGCGGTGGTATAAATCTGGAAGTTGGCAGCTTTGGGGGAAATGATGTTTGCATGGGTTGGGATGTGATAGCTAGCTACTCCGGTGGTCCTGCTGGTGTGAGATTATGGCTAAGGAAGTGGCCCGGTCCCTCCACCTGCTCTTCTGCAGTAACATTTGTTTCATGGGTGGGTATTTGATCCTGGCACTGAGCTTTTGTATTGTCAAACAGGGCAGATTTGCTCTACTCTAACTGTTGTGTCACCTGTTCCAGGGATGTGCAGAATGGAGACAGTGTGACCGTTGGAGAGTGTCGACCCCTCAGTAAGACTGTGCGTTTCAACGTCCTCAAAGTCACCAAGGCTGCGGGAGCCAAGAAACAGTTCCAGAAATTTTGAAGGGTAGTTGTAATGTAAATCATCTACAATAAAGTCTTTGTGAAAATATGTCACTTGGTGCCAGCATTTCACTGAACTACAGATTCTGCTAGTGTTGAGGAAAGGTAGGGGATTGGCCCCAGATTAACTCAGCTACTTGTGGATTACAGGGTTGGCAATTGAATTGACTCAATATTCAGATGTCAGGTGCACAATTTATTGTGATGATTTGATTACATCATATTATCTGGTTGCCTATTTCAAGACAGACAGAAAAAAAATCTATGTAATGGACAGAAGTGTGCACATGTGCAAACATTGGTTCCTGTGCAGTTTGACTCAGACATGACTTCGTAATGGCACTGGTGTCAGCATTCTTATTTTCAAGCTATGTCTTGACTGTATTCCACCCCAAGCTGCTGTCGAACCTCATCCAAAATGCTCAACACCAGCTCGCTGTCAGCCAGTGTCACCTGGGAACTTTCCTTCAGTCCTGCAAGTGAAATAACAGAAAAACTGTTGCTTTCAAAATAGCACTCATGTTCCTTCCTGTGAGCCACAGGGAGCATTGACTCCAGCCAAAAACAGAAATGCTATCTCAATCTTGTGGTTCAGTGACAATGGACAATGCTCCCCATGGTAATAACATTGATTTGTTATCCTACCCCACTCCCCACTGTTAACATCAAACCACTGGAGTGGTAATCTGACAGGCAGTCCATAAACAACCCCCTACCCGTTAGAGCAGTTAGTTTCACTGGGTATCCTGAAGGATGGGTAAGATGTTACATGGAACTGGTAAGTGGTATTTGCACGCGTCTTACCTTTCTGAAGGCACCGCCGTACTTCCTCTGCCTCGTACCTTAGACCAATACTGTTGGTGAAGTTGAGGGGCTGAGATGGAGTCAGCAATGGGAACTCCTCTATGACTCCATTGACCATGAGACTTGTGGGGCACCACATGTGGGTTGGCACCTTGGAACAAAGACATGTCATTGAGCAGAATACAGCTTTCTAGTGTAGGCCACAGCTTGAATAGTGTAACAATCATGTTCTCTTGGAGAATACATCAGGTTGGAAAGGCAATGTTGGTCAGTGCACCTTTTGTGGGGGAGAGGGAGCCTGTCTATGATTTTAAGAGGCAACTAAATATATTAATGAGCATAAGGTGTTGATGTAGCTTGCATGGATTCAGTAAGATCTTTGACAATGTCTACATTGGAAGGCTGATTCGAAAGATGAAAATCTAGGAGAAATTCAAGACAAGTCGCCAAATGGGATCAGTATTGGTTTGGTAGTGGGACAATGTGGATGGGGGTTACTTTAATGACTGGAAGCCAGTGACCCTGCTGGTATTGACAGGATGTAGTGATAGCATGTTTGACTACAGAATAATGAGCAGCAAGCTGAGAAGGACAGTGGTAAATGGAACCCAATTCTTTAGCCCATCACCTCTACTGGGGCAACAGCAACTTGCGAAAGTCCTCTGTTGCTGGCCAGTCTTCCAAATTGTCCCCAGATGTAGCCCATCTTCTGAGATTCTTACTGTCCCAGGGTGGTGTTCTCCAGAGCTTCTGCTGGTGTTCCTGTAGCACTGGGTTTTTACAGAATGGGGTTGCTACCCCCTGCCCAACCCTCCTTCCAATAGCTGTGCTTGGGACAGTTCATGGTGGAGTTTTATACATGATTGACTGGTGTGAGGTAATGTATTTTGGGAGGTCTAATAAGATAACAGTGAATGGTAGGGGCCTAGGGAACATAAGGCCAATCAATGTGTCGTCGGCAAATTTAATTAGATTCGAGCTGAGGGTGGCTGCAGGAAAGGACGTCAAACCTCTACAGTTTCTGCTGTCGGGCTCTACAGTATTGGGTAAAAATACCACAGATCTAGCATCAAAAGCAAGGTAAGGGCAAAGAATTACCGTGATTATGCCCTTGGTACCACTGATAACTGCCTGGTTAGGAAGGTGTGTTGCCATAGTTGCAGTTAATATAGCCATGCGTTTCCTGGAGTACTTTAGTACGATGTTCACTGTTTCATCAGTACCTGCAGTAATACAAGAGGAAAGGGGCATTTGTAGAGGCTTTCTGAAGTGATGGGTTTTGGACTGTCATAGAATGGTTCATACTTGCCTTTCTCAGTGAGGAATCCTGTAGCATGAATGGAATCTGGCTTCTCACCATTGAAAACCATGCAGGCAAACTGTACACAGTAGCAGCCAATATCCAGGAGTACTCCTCCACCCAACTCTTTCTCCACCACTCGTGGCGTCTCCAGCATCCAAGTGCCAAATTCAGCTCTCACCATTTTGACCTCCCCCACGTGATTCTCAGATAGTAGACAGCGAATCTTCTTGTAGACGGGGAAAAACCTTGACCAAAGTCCCTGTAAAACAATTGACAAGTAAAAGGACCAGGACCCACACAATGTGTTGCTTTTTTAAAATATATAAATGTGATCTTAATTTAGTAAAATTGTTTGCTTAAAATGTACAACCCTCAAGCATGTGTAGTTAGAGCCCAAAGCTACAGTGTCAGGTGCCTTGGGTACATAGTCCTCTTGGATTCCAGGATGACTTTTTGGAGTTTCCAACATTCTGGGATATTAGCTCAAAGCAGATGTATATTAAACACAATTTGTGATGATGAAAGGACTGTTGCAAATGCAGAGCTTGGCATAAATAGTTTTACTATTGTTGAGGGAGCTTTAATATGTTACTGAGGTGAGGTGGCAGTGCCTGGGCCAGAGAGCGAGGCTGAAGGCATATTGAAGCAGTAGGGCCTTGGTCTGAGGATGAGGAACAACCCAAGGTGTGAACAATTTAAGCACCAGACGAGATTGAAAAGGTCAGGGTGTCGGGGCCAAAAGAGGGACAGAACAGAACAGTTGGCAAGCTTCACTCGTCTGAACTGTGGCCTTAACTGGTTCTGAGAGTGGCTGTGCCTGGCTTCATGGCTGTGGACTCCTGTTTGTGAACTTCAGTTCTGAGTGTTTTTTGCTTGCACTATTTGGTTTTTTTTGGCACTTTTTTTAATATAATGGGTTTATTTAGTTTTGTTCGTTTTGTGGTTGCTTGTACGGAGGTGGATCTCAAAGTTATACATAAACATTGATAACAAATTCAATTTGGACTTTCTCAAACAAGAGAAAATCTGCAGATGCTGGAAATAAGACCATAAGACATAGGAGCAGAATTAGGCCATCTGGCCCATCAAGTCTGCTCCGCCATTCGATCATGGCTGATCTTTTTTTCTATCATCTCAACCCCAGTTCCCAGCTTTCTCCCGGTAACCTTTGATGCCATGTCCAATCAAGAACCTAACAATCTCTGCCTTAAATACACCCCATGACCTGGTCTCTACAGCTGCATGTGGCAACAAATTCCCCACCCTTTGGCTAAAGAATTTTCTCCGCATCTGTTTTGAAAGGGCACCGCTCTATCCTGAGGCTGTGCCCTCTTGTCCTAGACTCTTCCACCATGGGAAACATCCTTCCCACATCTACTGTCTAGGCCTTTCAACATTCGAAAGGTTTCAATGAGATCCCCCTCATCCTCCTGAATTCCAGCGAGTACAGACCCAGACCCAAACATTGTTCGTATGATAACCCTTTCATTCCTGGAATTATCCTTAACCTCCTCTGGGCCCTCTCCAATGTCAGCACACCTTTTCTAAGATGAGGAGTCCAAAACTGTTCACAATACGCAAGGTGAGGCCTCATCAACGTCTCAGCCTCACATCCTTGCTCTTGTATTCTAGACCTCTTGAAATGAATGCTAACATAGCAATTGCCTTCCTCGCCACTGACTCAACTCGCAAGTTAACCTTCAGGGTGTTCTGCACAAGGACTCCCAAATCCCTCTGCACCTCAGATTCCTAGAATTTCTCCCTGTTTAGAAAATAGTCCACACATTTTATTTTCTACTACCAAAGTGCATGACCATTATAACATTATATTAACATTCCAACATTATATTTCATTTACCACTTGTCCATTCTCCAAAGTCCTTCTGCATCTTATCTGTTTCCTCAACACTACCTGCCCCTTCACCAGACTTCGTATCATCTACGAACTTGGCCACAAAGCCATCTATTCCATCATCTAGATCATTTATATACAGCATAAAAAGAAGCAGTCTCAACACTGAACCCTGCGGAACACTAGTCACTGGCGGCCAACCAGGAAAGGATCCTTTTACTCACGCTTGCTGCCTCCTTCCAATCAGCCAATCCTCTGTTAGTAACTTTCCTGTAATAATACCATGGGCTCTTTAACTTGGTAAGCAGTCTCGTGTGGCACCTTGTCAAAGGCCTTCTGAGCAACACACACGAAATGCTGCCTGGCCTGCCGAGTTCCTCCAGCATTTTGTGTGTTGCTGCTTTGACAGTGTGGAAGGGACTATAATTATATAACCTTGCTGGGAGTGTTTAATGGGAATTAATAGTATCACTTTTTCTTCACGCATGCCTGACTGAAATGGGAAATAATTTCCAGCTCCATCTGGTCTGTTCTTATCAGCAGTTGCTATCGTGAAGTGCACTCACCTCCATGAGGAAGCAGTTGCAGGCTCTAGCTGTACGCACCAGCTTTTGAACATCTTTCAGATTCATGGCCATGGGCTTCTCACAGAGAACATTCTTCCCTGCCTGAAGCATGAGCAAAGTCATGTCCAGGTGCTGCGTGTTAATGGTCCCCACGTAGACAACATCTGTTAGTTAATTAATTCATTGTTACTTTGTGGGGAAAAACCTCCTTTTCTCCCGATCCACAGGCTGAAGTTATTCTACCTGAGCAGGAACACCAATATAGAATGTCCCAATGGCTGCAGTTTCAAGTGGCAAGGCCTGTAAAAGTCCCATTGATAAGGTCTGACCACCGGTTATTTTATACTGAAAATGCAATATCTCTGCCTAAATGGGTGAAACTCAACACTAGACCAGGGGTTCTCAACCTGGGATCTACAGGCCCCTCAGTTAGTAGTAGCAGTCCACGCCTTAAAAAAAGGTTGGGAACCCCTGCTCTAAAAACTCAACACCACCCCGGACAAATTGTCAGTGGCACCCCTTCTGCCAGCCTGTAAGTGTTTCTTCCACCACCAGCACACCATTGCTGCAATATGTAGTCTCTTAGGCTACATCCACACTACGCCGGATAAATCCGTAACTAAAGCTTTTTCTCTTCGTTTTTACCCTCCATCCACACTAAAACGGTGTTTTCGTCCCCTGAAACCAGAGTTTTTCAGAAACGCTCTCCAGGGTGTGTAATTTTGAAAGCACTGCTCGGGCAGATCAGTGTGGACAGCATAACCCGAGACTTCTGAAAAAGCTATCAGACGGCAGTGCACTATTTCATTGTTTTCTTGAACGCAACCTAACAATTTCAGAACAGACAGCAAAGAGACTGAAGCCAGAAGAGTTAGAAATGTACTCACCAAATACTCTGACCCATAATTTACTGAATAAATAAGTATACTGTACTCACTTTGCCCTGTTTTCTGTCCTTGCTCGTATGAAGGTGGTTTTATGCAAGTACTTCTCTGACAATAGATGTGTGACAGCCTAATGTAATATTGTATGGAAACAATACTGACTATTGTTAACACATCACTATTGGATAACACATAGTCAGTTTTTCAATGTTGGTCGTCAGTCGGGTCAATCTGTCCGTGAACTCCCTGTCGGTTGCCTCCGTACACTCCAGTATTTGTTTTTTTTTTAGTTTTAAGTTCTCCTGCGTGAGAGCGAACAGCTGTCCGTTGTTTTAAGTTTTTCTAGTCTGTAACTTACACAAACGCGCACTTTTACGGCGAGATTCGACACCAAACATGTCGCTTGTTTTCTGTGGATGTGTCCTGCGCAGGAGAGGAGATTCGCCGAAATCTCCATTTCAGTGTGGATAGAGATATTTCCAAAAACGCATCGTGTAGACGCCTATCGTTTTTACTCGAAACCGGCGTTTTCAAAAGTATCCGGTCTAGTGTGGATGTAGCCTTAAAAAGCTGCTGCACTTGTGTGCCCTCAACTACCCATCAGGGTATGGTGATCACACACATTTCCAATGTATATGGGTCAGTTTCTTCATCCTAGCTTCATTAATGTTCTGGCTTTACTTTTATATTCTAGCAGCCTTGAAATGAATGCTAACATTGCAGGCGCAGGGGCAATAAACACAGGCCCACTCAGCGAAGATAGAACAGTACAGCACAGGAACAGGCCCTTCGGCTCACAATGTTGTGCCGAACCAGCGGAAAGTATATCAAAACCCCTAAAATCTAATCCCTTCTACCTACACAATGTCCCTATCCCTCCATATGCCTATCTAAACACCTCTTAAAAGCCTCTAATGTATTTGCCCCTCTACTGAGTGAATAATTTACCCCTCACCTTCAATGCATGCCCTCTGGTATTTGACATTTCTACCCTGGGGAAAAAGATACTGGCTGTCTGTCTGTCTGTCTATGTCTCAATCTTACAAAGCTCACTCAGATCTCCCCTCGGCCTCCAGGGAAAACAACCAAAGTTGTCCAGCCTCTCGTGATAGCACATGCTCTCTGAACCAGGTAGCGTCCCTTCTGCACCCTCTGCAAAACCTCAACGTCTTTCCTGCAGTGGGGTGCCCAGAACTGGATGCAATACAGTACTCCAGATGCGGCCTAACTGTGTCTTAAAAAAGTTGCAATGTAACCTCTAGCCTTTCGAACTCAGTGCTTCGACTAATAAAAGTAAGCCTTCTCAAACATCCTGAATGGGGTAGGGAAGGAGACACCTCGTTAAACTCCAGCGTCCTATAAGGCGCAAGGCCCGGATCCCAGGATTTCTTACCTATATTGGGATCGTTCGCCAGCTCCTCGTACGAACCGTAGTATTTCGGGATTTGGTGTCGCTCTGCAAAGTCCCGAGATCGCGAAAGGTCCCGGGTGGCCACAGCAACTGCCTGAGGAGAGAACAGTTCATTGCAACAATTCCTGCTCCAGACACTCCTCTCAAAAGTCTTGCACCTTTCAAAGGCTTTACCCTCACACTTTGCTACATTCTGGAGGATTCCGACCCGTTCCGCCACACAGAGCAATATCCTCGCCCCAAGTGTATATTGCATTCCAAGGCAAGCATATCCCTTTGGATATCCTCCGGCGTGGTCTCTGGGAGCACATCGCTACGTGTTTACTGGTCAATCAATAGTGTGCGGCCCAAAGTACTTCCCAATCACATCACGTAGCCCCCTCACAGAACTACGCGGGCCACCTCGAAATACTTGACAAGTCTTCTTCCCAACACTTTCAATCCCTAAAGCTGGCAAGTATATGGAATGAGCTGCCAAAGCTGGAAGCAGCAGTATCCTTTAAGATCGCTACATGGAGAGGCGGGGCTGAGTGAGATAACGGGTCAAATTTCGGAAAGTGCTCTCCGACTGGCTGATATTTTACCCCCCAAATCCATCTCCCCCACTTCCTGCTTTCCTCCAATCCTTTTCTCTTTCCATTCCATCCCACTCTCGCCTCTAACTCCCTCGTTTTTCTTTCCTGGTCTCAAGCCTCTTTCCCAGTTTACATCTTCACCTCGTCCTTGTTGCCTCTTCCTTCGCCCCACGTCCTCCCCCCACAACCCCAGTATAGCTTTACTCTCCGCCCTCTTTCGACCTGGTGGTCCGTGTCCGGGAGGGTCTTTAGAGCCACCATGAAATCGTGGCTGATTTTGCCAGCGCTGCAGATTCCCCAGCGAGTAGCCATGTGCTCTGATCGATGCAAGCTCCCGGCGCCTCTGCGTGCTCGGCTGGCTTTTATTGAGGTGGAAGGTTCTGCCTTTGCTGTCAGCACAGACAGCAGACGTGAATTAATGTTTAAACTCTGGCACTAGATTCTACGTATCAGTGACCTAGAGTCACGGGTACCGCCTTCGGAATGACGGAGCTTCCGGGTCACACTAAATTTATTAGCTAAATACATATGTGTCACCATATACAATCGCAAGTTGGTTTTCTTGCAATAAAACCGAGGAACGCAATAGAATCAATGCAAGTTTGCACCCCAGACAGATAAACAACCAGTGTGTAAAAGGCAACGAACTCTGTAAATACAAAAGAAAAATATTTCAGTAATATTGTATCTTAGATTAAGCTTTTTGTTTAAAATGATGCGTTATACCGTTATGTGTAAAATTGCGTGTTAGCATACGTCATGACAACGACATAGGCGCGCGCCTCGCTTACATTATAAACAAGGTTAAAAGAAGAAAAATGTTTGTTAATAATTTTTATTTTATAGTAAATAAGTCTTTAATCCTTGTCTAAAGTTTGAGAGTCAATGAGTGGTTTATTGTAAACATCTTTAATTTGAATAGGAACAGAGAGTCAACGCATAATTTATTGTAAGTAACTTTATTTATTGTATAAGGACTCAGATTTAACGAATGGTTTTTTCCCTATGTAAATAACTTTATTTTGTAATGTTCCTGAATGAAGTATTTTTGTAAAAAAACACGAAACACAACAATGGCGACGAAGAAATGCTGAATGAACCCGAGATGGCGTTGAAGCTCCGCGAGATCATCGAGCTTTGAAAAAAGTGCAGTGAGACGTTAGAGTTAAAATCTAACAGCAGTTGTTCTTCCGAAAGGAAGAGACTGTCGAGCTAAAAAAAAGGCAGGAAACAGCTGGGTTCGCGGGTTCTTAAACAGTGAATACGAGATGATAATAATCCTATTTTTTTTAAAAGCAGAAATGGCTGGCTACAATTGCACAACAGATAACTGGATTTTGTATACGAAACAGATCGAGCAATGTTTTAAAGCAAATGGAACCGCCGATGAGAAATAAGTTTCGATTTTGCTGAGTGCTTTGGGTCCTTGAGTGCAGTCGGAGTTTGACTGCTCCAACCAAAACATTCAAAATGAGCTTTACTGATAGCGTGGAAGTAATGCAGGAACCTTTAGAACCTAAACCATTGTTGATTGCAAAATGTTGAAGGTTTCGATTCAGTTCAAGTTTAATTGTCATTCAACGGTACATGAATACAGCCAAACGAAACAGCGTTACTTTGGGGCCAAGAGCAAAGCATAGTATCAACAGTCATACACAGCAGAAAGCACACATAGCACATAAAAGTGAGCAAGCACAGGTGAAATGACAACCAAAAAAGCCGAAAGCTCGTGCCATCGATCCACAGTCAATCACAATAGTCCTTCAGCTTGGACACCACGCCCGGGCACTACCGCCCCAGGCAACACTGTGGCTTGAGGGCCAATCTTCGCACATACTAGACCACAAGCCCATGTAGAACATAAGTAAAAATACAAGCCACATAAAATATACTTGTATATAGTCAAAACCACCCCCCCCCCCAATCTACTGAAAACTTCAGTTGACCACAACACTCCCAGTGGAACACCCCAACCCCTTAGGTGACACCACAGCTTGAGACCCAGTCCTCGCACGTACAAGATAAGTAACCCATATAGAATATACAACCACGCAAAATATGCATGTATATAGCCCGGAACCTTTAGACAACAAAAGAGCTTCTCTTCAGCCAAGCAAATACTGTGGGGGCAGCCCAGATGCGGTGACATGCCTTTCAGATTACCCCTAGCGCCTCCCCATTCCTAGAAAAGTTCAAAATAAACTTATTGTCAAAGTACGTGCATGTCACCATATACTGTCCTGCAATTCATTTCCTTGCAGGCATTCACAGTAGAACAAAGAAATACATTAGAATCAATGAAAAACTACACACAAAGACAATGTGCAAAAAAAGACAAACTATGCAAATCCAAAAAATAACCACAAATAACAATAAATAAATAAATAATACGGAGGGCACAAGTTGTGCTGTCCTTAAGTTGAGTCCGTAAGTTGAGGAATCAGTTCAGAGTTGTGGTGAGTGAGGTTATTTCTGCTGGTTCAGGAGCCTGATGTCTGAAGGGTGATAATTGTATTGAACCTGGTGGTGTGGGACTTAAGGCTCCTCACCTCCTTCCGGATGGCAGCAGCGAGAAGAGAGCATGGCCTGGATAGTGGGTATCCCTGACCGAAATACCACCTTCCCCATCTCATGTTCTATTTTGTCGCACTCTTTAATATCCCAACAAGAATATTCCCAGTTTTCCGATTCTTCCCTGTGACCACCAGGTCCAATCTCAACCTTCCCACACAGTTCACCATCCTGTTTTGTGGAACCCGATTCACTCCTAATTCCTGATACTCCTATTCAGTGTGCTCCACCCTCAACTATATCCTTTAATAGGCTGCACAATCCCCACTCTCCCTATTCCCATCAATAAGCCACTACTCAAATCATCGCTCTCTCTCTTCTCTAATATTCAAGCCCTGCTCCATCACATTCAAAGTCATAGAAAAGTACAGCACAGAAACAGGCCATTTAGCCCATCTAGTCCATGTGAAACCATTTAAATTACAGACTCCAATCGACCTGCACCCCTCCCATCCATGTACCTATCAAAACATCTCTTAAACATTGAAATCGAGCTTGCACAGGCAGCTCGTTCCACACTCTCACGACAAGAAGTTTCCCTTCCCATTCCCCTGGAACTTTTCACCTTTCACCCTTAACCCATGACCTCTAGTTGCAGTCGCACCCAATCTCAATAAGAAAAGCCTGCTTGCATTTACCCTATCTCTACCCCTCATAATTTTGTATACCTCTATCAAATCTCCTCTCAATCTTCTATGTTACAAGGAATAAAGTCCTATCCTATTCATTCTTCCCTCATAACTCAGATTCTTCAGTCCAGCAACATCCTTGTAAATTTTCTTTGCACTCTTTCAACTGTCTTTACATCTGTCCTGTAGGCAGATGACTAAATTTGCACACAATACTTCAAATTAGGCATTAATTTAAGAACACACACAAAATGCTGCAGGAACTCAGCAGATCAGGCAGAATCTGTGAAAATGAATAAACAGTCTATGTGCTCATCAGGAATGAGAGGGAATGGGAAGTAGCCAGAATGAGAAGGTGAAGTAAGAAGCAGGGAGGTGATAGGTGGAAACGGTAAAGGGCTGAAGAAGGAGGAATCTGATCGTAGAGGAGAGTGGACCAGGGCAGAAAGGGAAGGAGGAGGGGAGGGGCATCAGAGAGAGGTGATAGGCAGGTTTGGGGAGGTGAAGAGGAGCCAGAATGGGGAATGGAAGAAGAGGGAAGGGAATGAGGAAAATTGCCAGGTTTAGTGTTCATGCCATCTGGTTGGAAGCTACCCAGACAGAATATGAGGCATTGCTTCTGTAACCCGAGAGTAATAGTAGAGGAGTCCATGGGCCGACATGTTGGGATGGAATGGGGACTGGAATTAAAATGGTTGGCCACTAGGAAATCCTGCTTTTTGTGGATGGACGAATGTACTCGACAAAGCGGTCCCCCAGTCTAGGTCGGGTTTCACCAATGCAAAGTAGCACCACATACAAGAGATGACCCCAACAGATTCAGATTCACAGATGATGTGTTGCCTCATCGTGGAAGGACTGTAGTAGTGCAACACTTCTTTTGCCCAATGTGAGGTTCCATCCCACCACAAGCCGTGGCCTCAATGGAAGACCTAGTCCTAGAACTTTCTAAATCTACCCTTCAAAGGGAGCCATTAACTCCACTTAAAGAATTCATGACTTCCTCATGGGCTTTCCAATATACACTCAGTGGCCACTTCATTAGGTACCTCCCGTACCACAGTGGCCACTTTATTAGCCCACCCACTTCAAGGTTTGATGTGTTATGTACTCAGAGGTTCTTCTACACACCACTATTGTAACGCGTGGTTATTTGAGTTACTATCGCCTTCCTGTAGTCTTGAACTAGTCTGGTCATTCTCCTCTGACCTCTCTCATCAACAGGGTGTTCTTGCCCACAGAACTGCTGTTCACTGGATTTTTTTTTCCGCATTTCGAGCCATTCTCTGTAAACTCTAGAGACTGTTGTGTGTGAAAATCCCGGGGGATCAGCAATTTCTGAGATACTCAAACCAACAATTATTTCATGGTCAAGGTAATTTGGATCACATTTTGTCCCCATTCTGCTGTTTGGTCTGAAAACTAACTGGACCGCTTGACCATGTCTGCATATTCTGATGCACTGAGTTGCTGCCACATGATTGGCTGATTAGAGATTTGCATTAAGGAACAGGTGTACCTAATAAAGTACCTGCTGAGTGTAGATGCCAAACCTATCCTAGACTGTGATACTATAAATCAAGTCCACCATCTCTCTGATGACTGATTTGCTGTTATCTTCACCTTTCACAGGCTCAATCTTGTGGTCTGAACTGTCCATATACAACCCTCATACATAAAGAGAAAAATGTGCAGACACCAACAGCATCCTTGTGACCATAACATGAAATCACAAGACTGAATTCTTTCCCCCACAAATTAACAGGTCTGTAGAACAGACTGTGCAAGAGTAGTTAAAGGTGCAAAAATTAACACGATTAAATGAGAACAACACAGATAATGTGATTGAATATTAAAAAGACTAATGATCATTAGCTGGTAAGACGAAGTGTCAATGGACTGTGGAATGTACCTCAGGGTCCAGGGGTCAGTCTGGTTAGAAACCAGGAGATGAAGCAGAATGTTGTCCTGGATTTCTAGCGTCTGCAGAATCTTGTGAGTTACAGATTTATTCATTCTTTCAACCTATCCATGCCGGCTTACATCAGGTCATGAGGTCAACGCCAGGGGAGTTTCAAGTTTTTAAAGGAACTGAAACGTGCATCAAAGGGACCCTTTCCTGAAATTGTGTTCAAATCTCCAAGGAGTCTTGTTGAATGGGAATAATTCCTTCCCAAAGGCGAAGTCCTAGAAGCTGATATTGAAGCAAAATGTGTAGGGAATACATGTCCACAAATCATTGAAGGCGGTGGAACAGGAAGAAAGGGTTGCAAAAAAAGTTTTTGACACATTGGCCTGCCTAAATCAAAGTACTAAATGTGGGTGATGGAATGTTATGTTGAGTTGTGTAAGACATTGGCAAGGCAAGATTTGGAGATTTTGTGCAGATTTAGTCACCTACCTACAGGAAAGATGTAAAGACAGTTCAAAGAGTGCAGAGAAAATTTACAAGGATGTTGCTGGACTGGAGAATCTGTGTTATAAGGAAAGATTGAATAGGTCAGGATTTTATTCCTTGGAATGTAGACGATTGAGAGGAGATTTGATAGAGGTATACAAAATTATGAGGGGTAGAGATAGGGTAAATGCAGGCTTTTCCCGCTGAGATTGCGTGGGACTACAACTAGACGTCATGGGTTAAGGGTGAAAGGTGAAAAGTTCCAGGGGAATGGGAAGAGAAACTTCTTGTCGTGAGAGTGTGGAACGAGCTGTCCGTGCAAGCTCGATTTCAGCGTTTAAGAGATGCTTTGATAGGTACATGGATGGGAGGGGTGCAGGTCAATGGGAGTCTGTAATTCAAATGGTTTCACATGGACTAGATGGGACAAATGGCCTGTTTCTGTGCTGTATTTTTCTATGACGATGAATGTGATGGAGCAGGGCTTGGATTTTAGAGAAGAGAGACAGTCCGATGATTGAGTACTGGCTTATTGATGAGAGTAGGGAGAGTGGGGATTGTGCAGCCTATTAAAGGATATAGTTGAGGTTGGAGCATTGAACAGAACAAGAATAGGCCCTTTAGCCAACAGACTTTGTCCATACTAATCACCTCTGCTGACACGTCATTTCTATCGGCACTACAGCATAGCGACTGCCGTAACATTCTATGGCGCCAGCGAACCCGGGTTCAATTCCCACCCCTGTCTGTAAGAGATTTCTGCGTGACCACGTGGGTTTCCTCCGGGTGCTCCAGTTTCCTCCCACAGTCCAAAGACAGTCAGGATAGTGAGATGTTGGCACTGGGAAGCATGGCGGGAATCCTGAATGGCGCCGGCGCGCCGGCTCGCTCTTCTGTATTGGTTGTTGACGCGAACGACGCATTTCACTGTACCTTACATGTTTCGATGTTACATGTGACAAATAAAGCTTATCTTTTTTAAAACCTTCTATCTTTAAATCCTTCCATTGCTGTTCATGTGACAATCTAAACACCCCTTCAAAGTTGCTGTCGTGTCTGTTTCCATTAAAAAGTTGAATTTCCCCATGGGGATGAATAAAGTATCTATCTATCTATCTATTACCGCTCTGGTAGTAACTTACAGGCACCTATCACTCTCTGTGCAATAAGAACTTACTTTGCAAACCTGCTTCAAACTTCGCCTCTCCCACCTCAAAGCTATACTCTCTAGTATTTGACATCTCCACCCCGGGAAAAAGGTTCTTTCTGGTTCCCTGGTTCCTTAAGGTTGTTATAGCCGGGGGTGGTAAAGGGGACAAACTCCCACTGCCTATTAAACGCTCAAAATAAAGTGCACCTCAAATAGCTTCCGGCAACCAAGCCCAGCTCCCGAAATTCACGTGTGGCTTAGCTATCGAGCCCAGCTGTACTGTTTCTACTGACAGGAGAAGGGGCAAAGGCGGCCTACTGGCGCTTCGGGCAGACGGGGCTCATCAGCCGCGGTGGGCAGCGCGTCTAGGAGAAGGAAAACTCTGATCTCAAACCTCCACTGCCTTGCGGCTGTACCCACTCATGCGGAAGGCTTTGGGAGTAAACCCCGGGGGGAAAAATTCAGGAGTCCTTACGCTGACTGGCAGCTCCCGAGACGCTGCCGGTTCCAAGCCGTCTCGGTCTCTGCCTTTCCCGTGGATTCATCACACGCGTGGGCAGGGGAACCCTGCTACATGGGCAACAGCTTTTGCTCTCCGCATCGCATGTCTTGACGTACACGCGACAAATAACTAATCTTTAGTTCTTTTTGCATGTTTTTGGACGGCACAGATGCTTGTGCTGAGGTGAGTCCGATAATGGATGTTGCAAACAGGAAGACTTCAAAGTTCTCCGTTGTATGGGACAACGGACAAACTGCCTGAAGGAGTCATCGCGTCGAGCACCATCTTTGGGAGGCAAGGGACTGTCGACATTTTTGAGCTGAAACCCTACATCCCGGCTCAGAGTGGAGAGGTGAGATGTGGAGCAGAGAGAAGGAAAGTGGTGAGACAGGAATTCGAAGTGACTGATGGACCGAGGAGGGGTGTAAGGTGTCAGGCTGGTGGCTACAGGTAGATAGATGGAGGGGGTTTGTGGGGTGGGAGGCACTGGCAGGAAAAGTTGTCCCACCTTGCGTGGGAGCCTGTCCCAAAAACAATTCAAACCCTGTTCATCATCTACGGGATCCAAGGATCTGATACAAGCTCCACATCTACCTCTAAAGGACAGACACATGAGGGCAGCCCCGTTTCACATCATCTGGTACAAAGGAGTTTAAGAGATCTGTGACCTTTCATTGTAGTTAACACACTTCTCCTCAGCTGCCCACCACCTCCCCCTCCATCCCTTTCCCCATGGCCCACTGTCCTCTCCCATCAATCTCCTTCTTCAGCCTTTTACTACTTCTACCTATCAACTGCCAGCTTCTTACTTCACCCCCTTCCACCCCCACCTGGTCTCACCTATCACCTGCCAGCTTCTTACTTCACCCCCCTCCACCCCCACCCACCTGGTCTCACCTATCACCTGCCAGCTTCTTACTTCACCCCCCTCCACCCCCACCTGGTCTCCCCTATCACCTAACAGCTTCTTCACCTCCACCCCCACCTGGTCTCATCTATCACCTGCCAGCTTCTTACTTCACCCCCACCCCCACCTGGTCTCACCTATCACCTGCCAGCTTCTTACTTCACCCCCTCCACCCCCACCTGGTCTCACCTATCACCTGCCAGCTTCTTACTTCACCCCCACCCCCACCTGGTCTCCCCTATCACCTAACAGCTTCTTACTTCACCCCCACCACCACCTGGTCTCATCTATCACCTGCCAGCCTGTACTCTCCGCCTTATTCTTGCTTTTTTCCCCATCCTGATGAGGGGCTTGGTCCGTAATTTCTGTTGTTGCTACTCCTCCGGAAATGCTGCCTGACTATCTGAGTTCCTCTGGCATTTTGTGAGTGTTACTCTGGATTTCCAGTAACTGCAGATTTTTCTTGTGTTTAAGCTCAGCCTTCTACCCAAGATGTGTTTCACTGTATGTGGTTGAACTGGCAAGCATTGTACCTCATACAAAGCTGCTCTCCAGCCTCCATACTTAATGGTATTGGTCCATGGCATAAAACCTTGATCTAGCGAACTCTGCTTAGGAGATAGCAGGAACAGGTGCTGTCTACTGTGTCTTGCTTTGATTCCCAAAGATAATTCTGCATCACAAATGTTACCATGCCATAATCTCTAAATAAATAAAAAATAATAAACAAATACATGATCTTAAACTATAAAAAGAAACCTTGAGAATGCAAGTTTTATATAACTGGTCTTCATCGCTCTTGGGTTAATGTCCTGTCGTTGCCAACTTGACATTTTGTCTGTCAATGGAATGGACAAGTTCAAGGTGCAGCCCTACCATTATTCACCTTGGTGACTAGGAATGTTCCACCATTATTCACCTTGGTGACTAGGAATGTTCTACCATTATACACCTTGTGACTAGGAATGTTCTACCATTATTCACCTTGGTGACTAGGAATGTTCTACCATTATACACCTTGTGACTAGGAATGTTCTACCATTATTCACCTTGGTGACTAGGAATGTTCTACCATTATACACCTTGTGACTAGGAATGTTCTACCATTATTCACCTTAGTGACTAGGAATGTTCTACCATTATACACCTTGGTGACTAGGACGGTTCTACCATTATACACCTTGGTAAATGTACTAGGCATTGCACCCTTTCAATATCTTCCCCTTCCCAAGAGCAAGTGTAAGAAAAAGTAAGAGCAAAGGCAAATGTTAAGACTAAATAATCCACCAAGATCGGTGTAGTAAGTGTTGTAAGGATTTCATATGGTTGCTTGCTTCTGTTGTTTACGAGATTTGTCTCTTTTTTTCTCTTTCTCTGCTCACTGGGGTTGGTATTTTTTAAAAATTGGGTTCTTTCGGGTTTCTTGTTTTGTGGCTGCCTGTAAGCAGACAAATCTCAAGGTTGTATAATTTATGCATACTTTGATAATAAATGCGTTTTGAACCTTAAACCTTTGAATTTTCACCCACCCTAACAGAGCAAACATTAAAAATTGTCCAGAAGATGAAGCAGAAGTTTCTTTAATACAATGTACAGATCTTACGATGAACACTGAAGTCAAATATCTATTTCATTCCACTCTTTGCATCATTTTCTCCAGGTTGGTGTTGTGTTCAGTATTAAGGGATATCATGTGGTTGGGAGTGAAACTGACTTCAGCTCCTTCAGCCTAGAAAAAGCCCTATAACATGGGCTGCTCCACAACCTTCCCAGGGTAATTACTTGGCTTGGGACTGGCAGAGGGGGAAAAGAGGCCCCATGCATGCCAGGTGTGAAGGACAACCCTTTGGCTGTGAAACAGGAAGCCTTCTGCTCCAATGCTTAGCCATGATAAGGGGTTGTACCCAAGGACCTCTGGTCAAAATTAGTCAATGGAAAGGTAGGTTTAGCCAAAAGAACAGGGCCTACTCAAAATTATTTCCTTTAAAGCATTAACGTTGTACCCCTATGTCATAACCCCAAACACAATCCCAATTTCTAACCCCAAGGAACAGCAAAAGCCTCATTAAACTGAACTCAAATACCTTTGGAAAATATCCCTGAGAAATTAGTTGGCATTTCCTGCAATATCAGCTTCATGATCCCTAACATATTCTCAAACTCTCCCAACTATTCACTATCATCCTGATCTCTCATTGGACTGCAAACTTACCAAAAACATTTCCTCTCAACTCAAGCCTCCGATATTTTCAACTCCACCCCCTTGTCTGACTATTAATCACCTTCTATTGCCAGTTAATGTATTACTACTACTCACCGCTCCTATCAGCATTCTTCTCTAGCCCCTTACCCCTTCCACCCATCAACTCCCAGATTCTCATTTCATCCCCTCTCCCCCACCCACCACCTTCCCCCTCACTGGACTTCACCTAACACCCCTCGGTCTGCACTCTTTCACTCCTCCCACCACCTTATTCTGGCTTCTTCCCCCTTCATTTCCAGTCCTGATGAAGGATCACAGCCTGAAACATCGACTGTTTATTTCCCTTCATGGATGCTGCCTGACCTGCTGAGTTCTTCCAGCATTTTGTGTGTGTTGCTCTGGATTTCCAGCACCTGCAGGGTACTTTGTTATTATTGCTATAGTCCGCTCTGTTACAGAACCCATCCAGGTGTCTGCACCTCCTGCTCGCCATCTTATAGAAAGCATTCCTCAAAGTCAGCTCTCCAATCCGTTCAGCCTTCTCCAGCAATGGAGGTACACTGGTGTCAATGGCTAAAGCTTTTTGAACCTCCCAAGCCTGCAAGCAGCAGGTGAACCGCTCACAGGCTCCCCCTCAAACTGTACATCAATCACCCTGTAATACCCCGTCATTGTCACTGTCAAACAGCACTCTCTTCCCTTTAAAAACACGACTAGCAGCACTTTCCCTCCACCCTCACTAAGGCAACAACTGAAGAGAGAAACATGAAGGTGTCTTGAACTGACGATTTGCTTCATTTAGAGCAACAGCCGTACAGCGCAGAAACAGACCCTCCGGCCCATCTCTTTCATGCTGGCCAAGACGCCCATTTGAGATAGTCAAACTTAGACCATAGACCAGTGCAGCACAAGTTCAGGCCATTCGGCCCACAATGTTGTGCTGACCCAGCTTAAAAGCAAATCAAAAACACCCAAACACTAATCCCTCCTACCTACACAATGTCCATATCCCTCCATCTTCCTCACACCCACGTGCCTATCCAAACGCCTCTTAAAAGCCTCAAATGTATTTGCCTCCACCACCATACCAGGCAGCGATTCCAGGCATCCACCTCGCTCTGAGTAAAAAAAAACTTACCCCTCACACCCCCTTTGAACCTACCCTCTTCTCATCTTCAATGCATGCCCTCTGGTATATGGGCCTGTGTTTGACCCATACCTCTCTAAACCAGGGGTTCCCAACCTTTTTTTTAATTCCATGGACCAATACCATTAAGCAAGGGGTCCGTGGACTCCAGGTTGGGAACCTCTGCTCTAAACATTTCCTGTCCATGTACCTAAGTAACTTTTAAATGTTGCCAATGTACCTGCTTCAACCACTTCCTCTGGAAAGAACAGGGCAACATTGCCCTGACACTTCCCCGGTCTTCATCACTAGTACTACTCCTCACCTCCCAGTTTCCTTTCGGATTAGAGGTAAATCATCAGAACGCGAGTTATTGCTTTGCCTACTGCAAGTTTACTTCAGACCATCGTCGGGGAGAAACAGTTGCCCCCCCTTATTAAACTTACCCCCGTCAACTTAAACCTGTGCCGCCTAGGTCTTGATTCCACACCCCTGGGAAACAGATCGCATGCATTCTCCCTATCAGTACCCCGTTTACCCCATCTGCACCCCGATGTTTGCTGTCATGATGTCTGTTATTGTAGCTTCCCATTCTCACACCTTAGAAACAGAATCTAAACTTGCAGAGGAACTCAGCAAGGGCCTGGCTAGTAACGAGCATTACACTTTTACAGACTCAACGATTTCGTTTTTACTGTAACATTGCTCCTGTCTTATTCGGTTCTTGATTAGCAAGGGGGTCAAAGGTTACAAAGAGAAGGCAGGAGAATGGAGTTCAGAAATCAGCCATGATGGAATGGAGCAGCAGACCTGATGGGCTGAATGGCCTGATTCAACTCCTATGTTTGATGGTTTCTCAGATTACCATTGCTGGTAATGATTCCTCTGTTCCTATCTGCGACCCTCCCACTTATCCCATTGCCTCCCTCCCTCGCTTTACACAAATCTTTCAAAGTCACTAACCTCCCCCTCCATGTAGCTTTTCACACTCTCCTCGCCTTCTTTAACCTGGCCTGTGCTCTCTAATCTCACACATTTCCCAATTCCAACGCCAAGTTCTCAACCCAAAACACAAACTCCTCTTTCCCTCTTCCCGCAGGATCTACGCCGGTTTCTGTTTAAAGAGTTTAGTTCTCTGTTAATTGAAATATATTGATTTTTTTTTTGTTTTAAATTCCAGCTTAGTGTAAAATTAGTTCTAACCTCTGGCTAGTTCGGTGCGGAGGGGTTTCAGGGATCAGTGATCCGCCAGCGGTCCCCACAAACTGCCAGAAGTGAAGGGTTAGTGATTGCCCACTGTGGGGGCAGTAGGGTCGTTAAGGAAGTGGTGTGAAGATTGGCCAAGGTGGGTATCGCTGGACAGGGAGCCCAGAGTGGGAGAGTGACAGCACTGGGCGGATTCCAACTTAATTCAGCAACAGGACATCTGGAGAAGTGTGTCCTCGGAAGCAGAGATGACCTCCAGACCTTCTCCTGAATCTGGGTTGTTCTAACCTCCGCTCCGTCACCGTGGGGCGTAAATCAGAAATACCACCGCGACGTTCGATTCCAGTCCCACATCGTCCTGACCCTCAGGATGAGTCAGATGCCCTTTTCGCTCTCCTGTCACTGATCTAACACGGCATCCTCCACCTTGGGCGGTGGCCCAGCCTGGAGCAGATTAACAGAACAAGCAAGCAACGAAGAGCCTGGTGTTGGCGATTCAATTAGTCCCTTGGAGATTCAGTGAGGTGTGTTAGCCTTAATAATGGTCTTGCTCACCCTCGGCACAGCCCGGCTATTTGCGGCCTTGTGTTCTAAGCTGCTTGCTCTGCAACCAGTTTCTCCTGGTCAGGACAACAGCCTACACCACAAATGGATTGAGGGTTATTGAATATTCCGCCTGTTCAGCTCCAGTTCAGACCGACCGGAGAGTCGTTCCATTCTCCCAGGCTGAGATCCCGCCCCCTCTCACGTGCTGCTCTTGGATTGGTGGGGCTTGTCTGTCTCCCTGAACAATGGCCTCCTGTCCTGAATTTGGATTGGCCGATTCTTGGCGGCACCCTGAGTTTGGATTGGCTGTCGCTTTGTGCTGTGCTAAAGTGAGGACATTTTCCGGCGTTTTCCAATCAGACTCGCCATTGTCGGACTGCCTTCTGCTCTTCACCCTCTGGCTCTCCGTCACCTCATCCCACTTCTGCAGCTCAGCTAAAGTTTTAGCTGGAAGGAAAATGAGGTACATCACGTTAGACTGAATCAGAACATGAGCACAAATGAACGATTTGCCCCTATGTCAGATTCTTCTCTTCCACTCACTACCTATTTACCCCCACTTATCCCATCCTACAGTGGAGAGTCTAGGACCAGAAGACACAAGCTCAGAATAGAAGGATGTCCCTTTAGAACAGAGATCGGGGTGGGGGGGGTGGAATTTCTTTAGCCAGACAGAATTCACTACCGTAGACAGTTGTGGAGGCCGAATCACTGGGTATATTTAAAGCAGAGGCTGATACGTTCTTGATTAGTCAAAGTTATGGGGAGAAGGCAAGAGAATGGGGTTCAGAGGGAAAATAAATCAAGTCATGTTCAAATGGTGAAGCAGATTCGATGGGCCGAATGGCCTGGTTCTGCTCCTGTGTCTATGGTCTTGTGTTTTTTGTTGGAAATCAGTGACTGGACTCATTAACTCAGTAAGGCTCAGGATCACAAAGGCTGGGTGTGACCATTTGAAGTTGAACCAGACTCAACATGTTCTCATATTCCAAGTCCTCGGATCTTTCAGGGAACGAGGATGCTAACGCACTTTCACCTACACAACTTGGGCGCCTTGTCCACTCTGGGCCACTGCTCACTCAGTCACAGTGAGAAGGGTCGCACTCCAGAATCAGGCCCGTGGAAACCCAGTTAGCGGATGCTGGTTACAAAACTGTTAGTTGGCTAAAACCAGTTAACCGAAATTGATTGGCTGAAACCAGTTAACAGAAGCTGGTTAGCTGGAGCCAGTTTAGCAGAAGCCAATCGGGGGAACCAGTTATCAGAAGCCGGTTAGTGGTAACCAGTTAGCAGAAGCCAGTTAGTGGTAACCATTTACCAGAAGCTGGTGAGTTTGTCTGTTAGTTCTATGCATTTTACCTGCCATAACTTTTCTGCGCTGGCAGGCTTCAGTGGCGAGAGCGAAGGACAAGCTAACAATCCGATGCCTCTCTCCTTCTCCCAGGTGTGTGGCTCGGTCACTGGGGGGCCAGCTCCCCGCTACCCCAGGACTAAAATTACAAAGAGATAGTCATGGACTTGAGGTGAGCACCTCTCTGAAAAGGGCTGCCCTTGGGTATGGCGCTGGGATGAGGGGGAAACCTTAGACGAGGTGCTACCCTGGTATTGACTCTGTCTCACAGGGAGCAGAATCCAATATGAAACCCAGTTTAGGAAACATCTTAAACCTCAATAATAATCAGCACCCCACCCCACCCCAAACACCAGGCACATTAACTCACTCTGGCCATCAGTGATAACGGGTACAGAGGACACTCCAAACACAGAAGCAACTAAATACTCCGTGGCGGACGTTCTCCGAGAGGACAGGGTAGGGCAGTTAGCGTCCGAAACATGAAGCGCAGAGCGGCAGCAGGGAGTCTTGGCCGGAAACGTTGACAGATCATTCTCCTCCGTGGAGGCTGGCTGGCTCTATGAGTTCCTCCAGCGTCTTGCGTGTGCTGATCAGGGGGCCCCCGTTGTTTCTATCAGGGTTGAAGATCAAAGCCCAAAGGTTGATCGGAGCCTGGAGATCGATCGTTGTCCAGAGATCGATCGGAGCCCAGCGGTCGACTGAAGTCTAGAAAGTCGAGGTCCAATGGCCGGAGTCCCCGAGTCTGTGAATCTCTGCAAGGCTGCTGGGGAGGTCGAAGGCCCAATGCCTGCGAACCCATGTCCGCTGGGGGCTGGAGGCCAAAAACGGCCCTTCCTGGGGTTATTGGACTGTGTTTGTGTGTGGGTAGGTGGGAGGGAGGAACAGGACTTGCTTTGCTGTTGTCGCATTATTACTCGGTTCTGCCAAGCACGGTGGGCATGCTACGTTGGCCCCGGAACGTGCCCCCAGCACATCCTCGAGTGTGCTGGTTCTTAACGCAAACAATTCAATTCACAGAATGTTTTTGATACACGTGATAAATAAATCTGAATCTGAAATCTTAATTCTGTGGAGGTGTGTCTAGTATGTAGACACTGTTGAGTGTGTTTAAAAATGAACTCTTTTGTGTTTCTAGAGCTCCACTAAAAGCCAGACTGAGATATTACTTCATTAGATTAGGGGGCAGAGTAATTTATTTACTAGAGTAGAAGGTCAAACTGAAATGGAACACAAACATGGCCAAGTTGGACTTTTGCCTGAAATCAATAACTTTAGAGAAATATTAGAGATGTTTCTTTTAAAGAGCAACAGAAGATAACAAAAAAGGCAATACGCCAAGGAAAAATGAGGTACGAAGGTAAACTAGCCAAGAATATAAAGGAGGATAGTAAAAGCTTCTTTAGGTATGTGAATAGCAAAAAAATAGTTAAGACCAAAATTGAAGACAGAAACGGGTGAATTTATTATGGGGAACAAGGAAATGGCAGATGAGTTGAACAGGTACTTTGGATCTGTCTTCACTAGGGAAGACACAAACAATCTCCCAGATGTAATAGTGGCCAAAGGAACTAGGGATAAGGATAAACTGAAGGAAATTTATATTAGGCAAGAAATGGTGTTGGATAGACTGTTGAGGCTGAAGGCTGATAAGTCCCTGGTGCCCGATGGTCTGCATCCCAGGGTACTTAAAAAGGTGGCTCTAGAAATCGTGGACGCATTGGTAATCATTTTCCAATGTTCTATAGATTCAGGAACAGTTCCTGCTGATTGGAGGGTGGCTAATGTTGTCCCACTTTTCAAGAAAGGAGGGAGAGAGAAAACAGGGAATTATAGACCGGTTAGCTTGACGTCAGTGGTGGGAAAGATGCTGGAGTCAATTATAAAAGAGGAAATTACACATTTGGATAGCAATAGAAGGATCAGTCCGAGTCAGCATGGATTTATGAAGGGAAAATCATGCTTGACTAATCTTCTGGAGTTTTTTGAGGATGTAACTATGAAAATGGACAAGGGACAGCCAGTGGATGTAGTGTACCTGGACTTCCAGAAAGCTTTTGATAAAGTCCCACATAGGAGATCAGTGGGCAAAATTAGGGCACATGGTATTGGGGGCAGAGTACTGACATGGATTGAAAATTGGCTGGCTGACAGGAAACAAAGAGTAGTGATTAACGGGTCCCTTTTGGAATGGCAGGCTGTGACCAGTGGGGTACCGCAAGGTTCGGTGCTGGGACCGCAGCTGTTTACAATATACATGAATGATTTAGATGAAGGGATTAAAAGTAACATTAGCAAATTTGCTGATGACACAAAGCCGGGTGGCAGTGTGAAATGTCAGTAGGATGTTATGAGAATGCAGGGTAACTTGGACAGGTTGGGTGAGTGGGCAAATGTATGGCAGATGCAGTTTAATGTGGATAAATGTGAGGTTATCCACTTTGGTGGCAAGAACAGGAAGGCAGATTACTATTTAAATGGAGTCAAGTTAGGAAAAGGGGAAGTACAACGAGATCTAGGTGTTCTTGTACATCAGTCAATGAAAGCAAGCATGCAGGTACAGCAGGCAGTGAAGAAAGCTAATGGCATGCTGGCTTTTATAACAAGAGGAATTGAGTATAGGAGTAAAGAGGTCCTTCTGCAGCTGTACAGGGCCCTGGTGAGACCCCACCTGGAGTATTATGTGCAGTTTTGGTCTCCAAATTTGAGGAAGGACATTCTTGCTATTGAGGGAGTGCAGCGTAGGTTCACAAGGTTAATTCCCGGAATGGTGGGACTGTCATATGTTGAAAGATTGGAGCGACTGGGCTTGTATACACTGGAATTTAGAAGGATGAGAGGGGATCTGATTAAAATATATAAGATTATTAAGGGATTGGACACACTGGAGGCAGGAAGCATGTTCCCGCTGATGGATGAGTCCAGAACTAGAGGCCACAGTTTAAGAATAAGAGGTAGGCCATTTAGAACAGAGATGCGGAAAAACTTTTTCACCCAGAGAGTGGTGGATATGTGGAATGCTCTGCCCCAGAAGGCAGTGGAGGCCAAGTCTCTGGATGCGTTCAAGAGAGAGTTAGATAGAGCTCTTATAGATAGCAGGGTCAAGGGATATGGGGAGAGGGCAGGAACGGGGTACTGATTGTGTATGATCAGCCATGATCACCGTGAATGGCGGTGTTGGCTAGAAGGGCCGAATGGCCTACTCCTGCACCTATTGTCTATTGTGATAAGGCAGGAATGCATTAAAGGGGGCTCCGCTCACTCACTCGGCTGTCTCGTGGACCAGGGCCTCATTCCATGTTGTTGCCCGTGACAGCCACTCGGGCATAGGCAGTGTAGGAGAGAGCAGAGACGCAGACGGCGTGCTGGAATCTGTTCTGGCTAACCCCTGCCCCCCTGCACCACCGCCCCCCCCCCCCCAACGTGTTCTCAAGTGTTCACTCCCTGGATTGCCTTTAGCTGTAGCTGTGGGAGATGGGGAACTGCTGTGTGCTTTTTCTTACAGAAGCATGGCTCCACTGCGTTATCCCACGCACCATCAATATCCAGGCCATGCCACTCAGGTGACTGTGCTAACGTTACTCTGTGACCGTACGTACTGTTGTAAGTATATGTAGAGTGTGTGACTGTATGTGCTGTGTGTGACTGTATCTGATGTGTGTGACTGTATGTGACATGTGTGACTGTATGTGCTGTGTGTGACTGTATGTGAAGTGTGTGACTGTATGTGAAGTGTGTGACTGTACGTGAGGTGTGTGATTGTATGTAATGTGTGTGAATGTTTGTGATGTGAGTGACTGTATGTGCTGTGTATGACTGTATGTGATGTGTGTGACTGTATGTGATGTGTGTGACTGTATGTGATGTGCGTGACTATGTACCATGTGTGACTATATGATATGTGACTGTATGTGATGTGTGTGACTATGTACCATGTGTGACTATATGATATGTGACTGTATGTGATGTGTGTGACTGTATGTGATGTGCGTGACTATGTACCATGTGTGACTATATGATATGTGACTGTATGTGATGTGTGACTATATGATATGTGACTGTATGTGATGTGCGTGACTGTATGTGATGTGCGTGACTATGTACCATGTGTGACTATATGATATGTGACTGTATGTGATGTGTGACTATATGATATGTGACTGTATGTGATGTGTGTGACTATGTACCATGTGTGACTATATGATATGTGACTGTATGTGATGTGCGTGACTGTATGTGATGTGCGTGACTATATACCATGTGTGACTATATGATATGTGACTGCATGTGGTGTGTGTGACTATGTACCATGTGTGACTATATGATATGTGACTGTATGTGATGTGTGTGACTGTATGTGATGTGCGTGACTATGTACCATGTGTGACTATATGATATGTGACTGTATGTGATGTGTGTGACTGTATGTGATGTGCGTGACTATATGATATGTGACTGTATGTGATGTGCGTGACTATGTACCATGTGTGACTATATGATATGTGACTGTATGTGATGTGCGTGACTATGTACCATGTGTGACTATATGATATGTGACTGTATGTGATGTGCGTGACTATGTACCATGTGTGACTATATGATATGTGACTGTATGTGATGTGCGTGACTATGTACCATGTGTGACTATATGATATGTGACTGTATGTGATGTGCGTGACTATATGATATGTGACTGTATGTGATGTGTGTGACTGTATGTGATGTGCGTGACTATGTACCATGTGTGACTATATGATATGTGACTGTATGTGATGTGCGTGACTATATGATATGTGACTGTATGTGATGTGCGTGACTATGTACCATGTGTGACTATATGATATGTGACTGTATGTGATGTGTGTGACTGTATGTGATGTGTGTGACTATATGATATGTGACTGTATGTGATGTGCGTGACTATGTACCATGTGTGACTATATGATATGTGACTGTATGTGATGTGTGTGACTGTATGTGATGTGCGTGACTATGTACCATGTGTGACTATATGATATGTGACTGTATGTGATGTGTGTGACTGTATGTGATGTGCGTGACTATGTACCATGTGTGACTATATGATATGTGACTGTATGTGATGTGTGTGACTGTATGTGATGTGTGTGACTATATGATATGTGACTGTATGTGATGTGCGTGACTATGTACCATGTGTGACTATATGATATGTGACTGTATGTGATGTGTGTGACTGTATGTGATGTGTGTGACTATATGATATGTGACTGTATGTGATGTGCGTGACTATGTACCATGTGTGACTATATGATATGTGACTGTATGTGATGTGCGTGACTATGTACCATGTGTGACTATATGATATGTGACTGCATGTGGTGTGTGTGACTATGTACCATGTGTGACTATATGATATGTGACTGTATGTGATGTGCGTTACTGCATGTGATGTGCGTGACTATGTACCATGTGTGACTGTATATGATATGTGACTGTATGTGATGTGCGTGACTATGTACCATGTGTGACTGTATATGATATGTGACTGTATGTGATGTGCGTGACTATGTACCATGTGTGACTATATGATATGTGACTGTATGTGATGTGTGACTATATGATATGTGACTGTATGTGATGTGCGTGACTGTATGTGATGTGCGTGACTATGTACCATGTGTGACTATATGATATGTGACTGTATGTGATGTGTGACTATATGATATGTGACTGTATGTGATGTGCGTGACTGTATGTGATGTGCGTGACTATGTACCATGTGTGACTATATGATATGTGACTGTATGTGATGTGCGTGACTGTATGTGATGTGCGTGACTGTATGTGATGTGCGTGACTATGTACCATGTGTGACTATATGATATGTGACTGTATGTGATGTGTGTGACTGTATGTGATGTGCGTGACTATGTACCATGTGTGACTATATGATATGTGACTGTATGTGATGTGTGTGACTGTATGTGATGTGCGTGACTATGTACCATGTGTGACTATATGATATGTGACTGTATGTGATGTGTGTGACTGTATGTGATGTGCGTGACTATGTACCATGTGTGACTATATGATATGTGACTGTATGTGATGTGTGACTATATGATATGTGACTGTATGTGATGTGCGTGACTATGTACCATGTGTGACTATATGATATGTGACTGTATGTGATGTGTGACTATATGATATGTGACTGTATGTGATGTGCGTGACTATGTACCATGTGTGACTATATGATATGTGACTGTATGTGATGTGTGACTATATGATATGTGACTGTATGTGATGTGTGTGACTATGTACCATGTGTGACTATATGATATGTGACTGTATGTGATGTGTGTGACTGTATGTGATGTGCGTGACTATGTACCATGTGTGACTATATGATATGTGACTGTATGTGATGTGTGACTATATGATATGTGACTGTATGTGATGTGCGTGACTGTATGTGATGTGCGTGACTATGTACCATGTGTGACTATATGATATGTGACTGTATGTGATGTGTGTGACTGTATGTGATGTGCGTGACTATGTACCATGTGTGACTATATGATATGTGACTGTATGTGATGTGCGTTACTGCATGTGATGTGCGTGACTATGTACCATGTGTGACTATATGATATGTGACTGTATGTGATGTGCGTTACTGCATGTGATGTGCGTGACTATGTACCATGTGTGACTATATGATATGTGACTGCATGTGGTGTGTGTGACTATGTACCATGTGTGACTATATGATATGTGACTGTATGTGATGTGTGTGACTGCATGTGATGTGTGTGACTGCATGTGATGTGTGTGACTGTATGTGATGTGTGTGACTGTATATGATATGTGACTGTATGTGATGTGCGTGACTATGTACCATGTGTGACTATATACCATGTGACTGCATGTGATGTGTGTGACTGTATGTGATGTGCGTGACTGCATGTGATGTGTGTGACTGCATGTGATGTGTGTGACTGCATGTGATGTGTGTGACTATATGTGATGTGTGTGACTGTATGTGATGTGTGTGACTGTATGTGATGTGTGTGACTGTATGTGATATGTGACTGTATGTGATGTGTGTGACTGTATGTGATGTGTGTGACTGTATGTGATATGTGACTGTATGTGATGTGTGTGACTGTATGTGATGTGTGTGACTGTATATGATATGTGACTGTATGTGATGTGTGTGACTGTATATGATATGTGACTGTATGTGATGTGCGTGACTATGTACCATGTGTGACTATATATGTGACTATATGTGATGTGTGTGACTGTATGTGATGTGCGTGACTGCATGTGATGTGTGTGACTGTATATGATATGTGACTGTATGTGATGTGTGTGACTGTATGTGATGTGTGTGACTGTATATGATATGTGACTGTATGTGATGTGTGTGACTGTATGTGATGTGTGTGACTGTATATGATATGTGACTGTATGTGATGTGCGTGACTGCATGTGATGTGTGTGACTGTATATGATATGTGACTGTATGTGATGTGTGTGACTGTATATGATATGTGACTGTATGTGATGTGTGTGACTGTATGTGATGTGTGTGACTGTATGTGATGTGCGTGACTGTATGTGATGTGTGTGACTGTATGTGATGTGCGTGACTGCATGTGATGTGTGTGTATATGATATGTGACTGTATGTGATGTGTGTGACTGTATGTGATGTGTGTGACTGTATGTATTGCGTTTTGCACTTTGGCTCCAGAGGAATGCTGTTTCATTTAGCTGTATATGTGAGTATGTCTGAATTTTAATTAAACTTGAACTTGACCCGTAAGTGGCCTGCATCTCTCCTCATCCCACCATACTTTCAAACACGATATGTTGCTGACACCTTTAGCACATGGGCGCACGGTTAAACGGACTGCATGGTTACTGGGGGCATCAACTGACCCTGGCTTTTGTCATCAACCCGGCCTCGGCACCGACCACGGATCTCGGAAAGTCCCAGGGATTGTCCTCCTAGCAGCAGAGAGTGTTAAAGGCAGTAGGAGCACATTCAGTGATACTTTTCAGAGAAGCACGGGAATGCGTACCTGAAATATGGGGCTTTGGGAAAAGAATGAAGAATGGGGTTCATTAGTGTGTTACTTCAAAGGGCCAGAACAGGCAGGATGGGCTGAACGACCTCCTTGACACTCCACGTTGCTGTGCTCCTCACCTGGTCTTTGTGATCACAGTCTTGACCTTGTCCTGCGTCCGTTGCTTCCCTTGCTGTTGCTCTGGGCTCAGTGGCGGGTCAGGGTCCGTATGAATGTACCGCGAAGCCGAGGCGACTTTACACTGAAAATAAAGTTGCATTTGTTGGCAAGGGGCCGTCCACACTCACTTACATTTTACAACCATTCCTATCCTTCTCCCGCACCCCTCTACTTCCACATTCGTACTTCCGTCCCTCCGACCGCTTACATCCTTGGGGACACGAGGATGGGAAGCCGGCTGCAGATCCAGAGGGGAGGCAGGTGGAGAACGTAGGGGGCTGGGAAGTTTGTTCGGAAGGTGGGAAACGGAATGAAACAAATAACCAAGGGATCAGGGGTTTCATTGGGAGTTTGAGGAGACTCAAGACTCTAGAAAGTTTCCATAGACATAAGGTGGAGGGCATTGTAACTGGCTGCATCACCCTCTGGTATGGAGGCTCCACTTCACAGGATCGGAGAGAGCCACAGAGGGCTGTAAACTCCGTCAGCTTCGTCATAAGTTCTAGCCGCCCCAGCATTGAGGACATTTTCAAAAGGCGATGCCTCAAAAAGGCGGCATCCATCATTAAGGACCCTCACCAGGGAGGAGATACAGGACCCTGAAGACCCACACTCAGCGTTTCGGGAACAGCTTCTTCTCCTCTGCCATCAGATTTCTGAATGGACACTGAACCCATGAACACCACCTCACTAATTTTGCTCTCCTTCTGTATTTTTTTTAATTACTAATATACATTTTTACAGTACAATAGTCTTAGGGTGCCTAAGACTTTTGCACAGTACTGTAGTAATTTTACGTATTGCGCTGTACTGCTATCGCAAAAACAAAAATTCACGGCATATGTGAGTGATGATAAACCCGATTTTGATATGGGTCCCTGTTACGGACTGAGAGTGGGAGGGGGGCAGGGAGAGGGGAATCATGGTTGGGAAAAGGAGAAGGGAGAGGGGAGGGAGCAGCAAGACATTCTGTGATGATCAACAGACTGACTGTTTGGAATCAACTGACCTTGCCTGGTGCCTCAGTGTTGGGTGTGTCTGCACCCACACCAACTCCCCACCCTGGCGCTCTTTTGCCACCTGTCCCACACCCCTCCCACGAAGCTCCACCCTTGCCATAACCAACATCCTCTGCTCCCACCAGATTTAGAAACTCACTCTCCATTCCACGCTGACAAGTACAACACTGTGCAAAAGTCTTGGCACCCCAGCTATACAGACGTACTTAAAACTTTGCACGGTTCTGTATATACTTCTTGTTGTAATTGATAGTAATATTTTTACATATGGCACAGTACTGCTGCTGGAAAAGAACAAACTTCACAACAGGTGTCCCCCATTTTACGGAAGTTCGCTTTACGCCACTTCGCTTTTACGAAAAACTTACATTAGTACCTGTTTTCGCTAACCGAAAGAAACCGGGAGAGGATTTTCGCTTTTACAGGAAGAGGCGCCCGCTTTAAACTTGTGTTTACCCTGAGAAAGAGAACCATGACTTTCTAATAAAGACTACCATGCACGGGCAGGTGTGTGCGCATGCGTGTACATGCCGATTTCTTTTCTACAGATCGGTTTTTGGCTAAATCCCGATTCTGGTAAGTGAAACTACACTGTACATACAATATTTCTACTTTATATAGGGTGTATATTTATCATATCATTCCTGCTTTTACTATATGTCAGTGTTATTTTAGGTTTTATGTGTTATTTGTTATGATTTGGTAGGTTATTTTTTGGGTCTGGGAACACTCAAAAATTTTTCCCATACTAACAGGTTTCCCCTGCTATCCGAAGGTAGAGCGTTCCTATGGAACCGTTTGTAAACCGAAATGTCGTAAATCGAAGAAGCAATTACCATTAATTTATATGGGAAAAATTTTTGAGCGTTCGCAGACCCAGAAAAACCTATCAAATCAAACCAAATAACACACCAAACCTAAAATAACACCAACATATAGTAAGAGCATGAATGACATGATAAATATACACCCTATATAAAGTAGAAATATTGTACGTACGGTGTAGTTGCACTTATCAAACTCGGGAAGACAGCGAAACAAAATCGATTTGGAGGGGGATAAAATCGGCACGTACACACACGCATGTGCACATACACGCCAACACACGTACACGCAAATGTACGTACATGTGTACGCACGTACACGCATACACACGTATACGCATGCGCAAACAACTGCCCGCACAAGGCTTCACGGTCATTGTAGTCTTTCTCAGGGTAAACACACGTATAAAGCGGGCGTCTTTTTTCTCGTAAAAGCGAAAGTCCTCTTTGGTTAGCGAAAACAGGTACTAATGTAGGTCTTTCGTAACAGCAAGCTGTCGTAAAGCGAACGTTCGAAAAACAGGGGACACAAGGGAAACCTCCATATCAGTGATAATAAACCTTATTCTGATTCAGTGGCCTGAGGGTGTACGTTGGTGCGAGGGATCCAGGAAGCAAGGGGTCAGGCAGATAAGTGGGAATAAGACATCTTTATTAGAATACAAAGCACCACACACACACAACGCTGGAGGAACTCAGCACGCCCGGCAGCATCAACATTAAAGAGTAAGCTGTCGACGTTTTGGGCCGAGACCCTTCTTCGGGACTCACTGCTGAGTTCCTCCATCATTTTGTGCGTTTTTCTTTGGACCTCCAGCATTTAAAGATCTTCTCATTATTGGGATATGCCTTCCAGGCGGGTCGGAATGACAAGCCAATATTCGGCTACCGGATTTCCAGGAGATAAATGGGAGTTACGATTAGATGCCCGAGATTCGTCACGTGTGTGAAGTGCATTCTTGCGTCAAATCAAACCAGCAAGGATGGCACTGAGCGGCCTGCAAGTGTTACCAAGTTTCTGGTGCCCGTGACTCACCGACCCTTTTCCACACGTCTCTGGAGTGTGGGAGGAAACCGGAGCACCCGGAGCGAACCCCACGCGGTCACGGGGAGAAGGTACAAACTCCCTACAGACAGCGGTGGGAATCAAGCCCCGACCTTTGCAGCCGGTGCCGTAAAGCGACGCACTGACCGCTATGCTACCCTGCCCCCAGTGCCGAGCAGCTTATGGAAACAGTTCCAGCGGTCAGGAGGGTTGGGCAGACGACTAAACAAGGCCACTTGGGTCGGAGTGGGGAATAAGCCAGCAACCAGGCCAACAACGTGCCAGTTAGCAGGTTTCTGCTCATTGTAAACTGTCCCGTGATTAGGCTAGGGTTGGATGGGCAGTGTGGCTGGTTGGTCTGGGAGGGCCTGTTCCATGTCGTATCTCTAAATAAACAAATGATCAATAGATAGATAGATGGATAAATAAATAGATAGATCGACAGACAGATAGACAGACAGATAGACAGACAGATAGCCAGACAGATAGATACAGACAGACAGTTAGATAGACAGACAGACATATAGACAGAGAGACAGATAGCCAGACAGATACAGACAGTTAGATAGACAGACAGACATATAGACAGAGAGATAGATCGACAGACAGACAGATAGACAGACGGACAGATAGACAGACAGACAGACAGATAGATAGACAGAAAGACACAGATAGATAGATAGACAGACAGATAGATACAGACAGACAGTTAGATAGACAGACAGATAGATAGACAACACACACAAAATGCTGGTGGAACACAGCAGGCCAGGCAGCATCTATAAGGAGAAGCACTGTCGACGTTTCGGGCCGTTCCACCAGCATTTTGTGTGTGTTGTTTTGAATTTCCAGCATCTGCAGATTTCCTCGTGTTTGCAGAAAGATAGACAGACAGTTAGATAGACAGGTGAAAGAACCAATATCTATTTGTTGCTGAGAAGCACAATGTCATGGCGAAGGAACAGTATGGGATTTTAATGGTGCTTAGATTTATTATACAGAAGCAGAGTAACAAGTTGGTTTAGAAGACAAAGAAGTCTTGATGTTTAGGAAGGTACAATTTAATTAAATGTAGCAATCAGACCAAAATGGTGGTGTGAGTATTGAGACAAGACAAGCAGGAGTGGTTCCAAATGTACACCTTGTGTTGTGTGTGTCTTTAGGCAACATTATTGTCGATCGGGCTGATACAGAGGTGAAAGGAAATGTGAGAGGAAGAATCTATGGGTTTATCATCTTCAAAATTAGATAAATTACTGGCCACAAATGCAATATAACTTGGCTGTTAACTAAAAATTAAGCAATGCAGGCGGTATAATTCCCCGACACCTGTAGTTGCCTGTAGGTGAGATCCAAAGCAACTCTCTCAAGGTGCTGGAGGAACTCAGCAGGTCAGGCGGCGTCTATGGAGAGGATTACACAGCGGAGGTTTCATTGACTGGTTATTGCCCCGCCATCCCTGCAGATGCTACCTGCTGACTTGCTCCAGCACCTGCAGAACCTTGTGTGAGATCTCACCTCTCTTCGAATCACCCGGCTGCTGTCTCTCTCCTGGCCCTCCACCCTCGCGGGAGGGGCCGATATCCTCGTCACCAGCTTGCTCGACGTGACCGCGGTTGGCGCCCCTGCCGTCTCCGTCGCTGCTGCCTGCGCGGTGGCTATCGGAGAGTGTCTGGGGCTGGATCGAGGCGTCAGCGCGCCGGTAGTGAGCTGGGCCCCCGACACGTGGCTGGTCTGTGGTCTTCTGGTCAGAGGGGTCCTGGAGTGGGGTCCTGGGGCCGCTGCCTTCTGCAAAGTGAACAGACGCCCTCTGAATGTGAAGCCAGTGTTGCTACCCGTCAGGCTGAACGTTGCCAAGAGGGTCTCCTCAAAGCAAAGCCATGTCGTGACTCACTTTCCATTTCACAGGTCTAGTGTCATGTCAATGGCACACGTCACTGCAGCTCCCAACCGGACGTTAGAATCCCAATGCAGAAAATTGCACCTTTGCGGGAGGGACTTTAACCCAATCAGGTTTCTTTTCCACACAGATTCACATACAATGTTGAAAGGGGGCATTCGGCCCATCAAATATATGTGGTTCCAAGAGTAATCCCATCCTCCCACCAAGCTCCAAGGAAACCGATTCCCTCACTCACGCCCATTTACACACCGGCCCTCCCGTTCTCCTACTGGCCCCGAAACGGAGGGAAATTTACAGTGGCCGCAGTGAGGTGTTGGCCAAAGTTGAAGCATCTGGGGCTGGGGGGGACGCACGGTCACGGGCAGAATGTGCAAGGTCCACACATCCACCACCGGAGGTGAGGCTCTATCGGCTTCCTCCATCTCAGTGAGGAAGGTGTGTGTAACACAGAGATTACCAACTCAGTCAGGAGGGTGTGTGTAACACAGAGATCACTATCACAGTCAGGAGGGAGTGTGTAACACAGAGATTACCATCTCAGTGAGGAGGGTGTGTGTAACACAGAGATTACTATCTCAGTGAGGAGGGTGTGTGTAACACAGAGATCACTATCACAGTCAGGAGGGAGTGTGTAACACAGAGATTACCAACTCAGTCAGGAGGGTGTGTGTAACACAGAGATTACTATCTCAGTGAGGAGGGAGTGTGTAACACAGAGATTACTATCTCAGTCAGGAGGGTGTGTGTAACACAGAGATTACTATCTCGGTCAGGAGGGTGTGTGTAACACAGAGATTACCATCTCAGTCAGGAGGGTGTGTGTAACACAGAGATTACCATCTCAGTGAGGAGGGTGTGTGTAACACAGATATTACCATCTCAGTGAGGAGGGTGTGTGTAACACAGATATTACCATCTCAGTCAGGAGGGAGTGTGTAACACAGAGATTACTATCTCAGTGAGGAGGGTGTGTGTAACACAGAGATTACCATCTCAGTGAGGAGGGTGTGTGTAACACAGAGATCACTATCGCAGTCAGGAGGGAGTGTGTAACACAGAGATCACTATCTCGGTCAGGAGGGCGAGTGTAACACAGATTACTATCTCGGTCAGGAGGGTGTGTATAACACAGAGATTACCATCTCGGTCAGGAGGGTGTGTGTAACACAGAGATTACTATCTCAGTGAGGAGGGTGTGTGTAACACAGAGATTACCATCTCAGTCAGGAGGGTGTGTGTAACACAGAGATTACCATCTCAGTCAGGAGGGAGTGTGTAACACAGAGATTACCATCTCAGTCAGGAGGGTGTGTGTAACACAGAGATTACCATCTCAGTGAGGAGGGTGTGTGTAACACAGAGATTACCATCTCAGTGAGGAGGGAGTGTGTAACACAGAGATTACCATCTCAGTCAGGAGGGAGTGTGTAACACAGAGATTACCATCGCAGTCAGGAGGGTGTGTGTAACACAGAGATTACCATCTCAGTCAGGAGGGTGTGTGTAACACAGAGATTACCATCTCAGTCAGGAGAGTGTGTGTAACACAGAGATTACTATCGCAGTCAGGAGGGTGTGTGTAACACAGAGATTACCATCTCAGTCAGGAGGGTGTGTGTAACACAGAGATTACTATCTCAGTCAGGAGGGTGTGTGTAACACAGAGATTACTATCTCGGTCAGGAGGGCGAGTGTAACACAGAGATCACTATCGCAGTCAGGAGGGTGTGTGTAACACAGAGATTACTATCGCAGTCAGGAGGGTGTGTGTAATACAGAGATTACTATCTCGGTCAGGAGGGCGAGTGTAACACAGAGATCACTATCTCGGTCAGGAGGGCGAGTGTAACACAGAGATTACTATCTCGGTCAGGAGGGCGAGTGTAACACAGAGATCACTATCGCAGTCAGGAGGGTGTGTGTAACACAGAGATTACTATCTCAGTGAGGAGGGTGAGTGTAACACAGAGATTACTATCTCGGTCAGGAGGGTGTGTGTAACACAGAGATTACCATCTCAGTGAGGAGGGTGTGTGTAACACAGAGATTACTATCTCAGTCAGGAGGGTGTGTGTAACACAGAGATTACTATCTCAGTCAGGAGGGTGTGTGTAACACAGAGATTACTATCTCGGTCAGGAGGGCGAGTGTAACACAGAGATCACTATCGCAGTCAGGAGGGTGTGTGTAACACAGAGATTACTATCGCAGTCAGGAGGGTGTGTGTAATACAGAGATTACTATCTCAGTCAGGAGGGTGTGTGTAACACAGAGATTACTATCTCAGTGAGGAGGGTGTGTGTAACACAGAGATCACTATCGCAGTCAGGAGGGCGAGTGTAACACAGAGATTACTATCTCGGTCAGGAGGGCGAGTGTAACACAGAGATCACTATCTCGGTCAGGAGGGCGAGTGTAACACAGAGATTACTATCTCGGTCAGGAGGGCGAGTGTAACACAGAGATCACTATCGCAGTCAGGAGGGTGTGTGTAACACAGAGATTACTATCTCAGTGAGGAGGGTGAGTGTAACACAGAGATTACTATCTCAGTGAGGAGGGTGTGTGTAACACAGAGATTACTATCTCGGTCAGGAGGGTGTGTGTAACACAGAGATTACCATCTCAGTGAGGAGGGTGTGTGTAACACAGAGATTACTATCTCAGTCAGGAGGGTGTGTGTAACACAGAGATTACTATCGCAGTCAGGAGGGTGTGTGTAACACAGAGATCACTATCTCGGTCAGGAGGGTGTGTGTAACACAGATTACTATCTCGGTCAGGAGGGCGAGTGTAACACAGAGATCACTATCGCAGTCAGGAGGGTGTGTGTAACACAGAGATTACTATCGCAGTCAGGAGGGTGTGTGTAACACAGAGATTACTATCTCAGTGAGGAGGGTGTGTGTAACACAGAGATTACTATCTCAGTGAGGAGGGTGTGTGTAACACAGAGATTACTATCTCAGTGAGGAGGGTGTGTGTAACACAGAGATCACTATCGCAGTCAGGAGGGCGAGTGTAACACAGAGATTACTATCTCGGTCAGGAGGGCGAGTGTAACACAGAGATTACTATCTCGGTCAGGAGGGCGAGTGTAACACAGAGATCACTATCGCAGTCAGGAGGGTGTGTGTAACACAGAGATTACTATCTCGGTCAGGAGGGCGAGTGTAACACAGAGATTACCATCTCAGTCAGGAGGGTGTGTGTAACACAGAGATCACTATCTCGGTCAGGAGGGCGAGTGTAACACAGAGATCACTATCTCGGTCAGGAGGGCGAGTGTAACACAGAGATTACTATCTCGGTCAGGAGGGTGTGTGTAACACAGAGATTACTATCTCGGTCAGGAGGGCGAGTGTAACACAGATTACTATCTCGGTCAGGAGGGCGAGTGTAACACAGAGATCACTATCGCAGTCAGAAGGGTGTGTGTAACACAGAGATTACTATCTCGGTCAGGAGGGCGAGTGTAACACAGAGATCACTATCGCAGTCAGGAGGGTGAGTGTAACGGGGTACAGACAGTGCCAGTGGAGGGGGTCCATTGTCACCCTACAGAGACAGCAGAAAGCAAGGCTTCACCCACCACAACCGGCGACAGGACCACGCTCCTCTGGGCCGAACGGCCCGTCCTGGCCCGGTCCTGACCCCGTGCTTGGAGGTGCCTCTTCATCCTCTCCATCTGCTCCTCTGCACTCATCCTTCCTCTGCGACCCGTGCCCCCGACCGTCAGCGCTAGATCCCCCTGGCGAGGTAAAGGTAAATGGTTATGGAAGACACCTTCACTTCTCTTCAAACCTCTTGGAAGACAGCGGGGGTTGCGGGGGGAGTGGAATCCAGTAATTCCCCATTTGCTTTTTAAAGTAAGTATTATTCCAGTGGGGTGGGTGGGGATAAGGATAAAAGGAGAGGACACACACCCTGCTAGAGGACCTCAGCACATCAGTCAGCATCTATGGAGGGAATATTCAGGCCGAGGTCCTTTATCGTGACGGGAAAGGAAGGGGAGGTGCGGCGGCAGTCAGAATAGAGACAGAATGTGGAAGACGGTGGTGAGAAAGTGCCGAGCAGGTGTGGAAATAAAGTGTAAGAGCCACGCAAGATAGAGCAGGAATTCCCGATGTCATTTTTCCGAGTACGAGGGGTCCGGCCAGGATTCTGATAACAGCAGGAAGACGCTGTCTTTGAGCTCTGGTGGTTTGTACGGGGAGGATTTCAATATCTTCTGTCCGAGGGGAGAGAGGCGAAGGATCACAGTGGGAACGGCCCTGACTTGGTTGGTTGCTTTCCCAAGGCAGCAGGAGTGCAGACGGAGTCAGTGGAGGAGAGGGTGGTTCGTGCCTTCGTAACTGCAATTTCTTGCGGTACGCTGAGCCGCTGTGCACCTGGGGAGGATGCTTCCAACGGTGCGTCTGTAAAAGCCGGCGGGAGTCTCCGGGGGGGACGTGCGAAGTGTCCTAAGATTTACGGGGAGGGAGAGCCATTGCTAAGCTTTCTTGGGCAGCGGAAGCAAATTCCAGAGTAACCTCCGGAAGGGGGAGCGGGTAGGGTCAGAGGAAGTGCGGAGAGAGTTACCTTCATCTTCCCGTTGGCCACGGGCTCGTTCTGCACTTCTCCTTTCGCCTGGTGCTTGTGCTCCCGCAGGGTCCCCAGTGACACGGCCTCAGTCCCGGCGTGTACCGACGCGAACTCGTCGTGATAGGGCATGTGGGGAAGGGGCGGTCGGCAGGGAGCGTCGTCTTCCCCCTACAGCACTCCCAGCAAACGATAACAGGAAGGGATCAGCATTCTGCCTTTCGTTCTCTCCACCTGCCAACCGATCCTTCCCACCATCTTCTCCCAACCCACCCATCCACCGACTCTTCCTCACTCCCACAGCCTCTCCTTCCCCCACCCTGACCATATCCACCAACTCCGCCCAGAATCCACCACTCCCCACCATCTTCTCCCCAGTCCCCAGCCCTCAATCTACTCCCCACCCCTCCCACTCTCCAAATCCACCCCCCATCTTCCCACCACTCCCCACCACCTTCTCCCCAGTCCCCAGCCCTTGACCCTACCCACTACCTCCCTCCCAATCCCTGAATCCCCCCCATCTTCCCAGTACTCCCCACCAACTTCCCCCCCCGCCCCGGTCTTTGATCCCACCCATCATCATTTCAACCCCTGACCCACTCACCATTACCTTCTCACTCCCTGAAGCTCCCTCTACCATCTCCACCCCCATTCCCAGCCCCACCCACATCTCTTCAACATCATCTCATCCCCACTGCACACCCCCCATCTGCTCCCCACCCCTCGGCCCTAACCACGATCCCCCTCCCACTCCCCGAATCCCCACCATCTTCTCCCGTCCCTGACCCCACCCACCATCATCTCAGCCCCCGACCCATCCACCATCTCCCCCAACCCCGAGGTCACACTTATCATCTCCTCTCCATTGTCACACCGTCCTCTACCCCTTACCCCCATCCACCCTTACCAACTCTTTACCCATCATTAGTACCACCCACCCGTCTTCTCCTCTCGTCCTCCCACTCCCACATCGCCAACCATCTCCCGGTGACTTTATCCTCTCCACACCACATTCTCCCCTCCTCGTCACACCCATCCATCACCTATCCGTGTGTCCTGCTCCCACCCACCGCCCCCCAGTAGACCCACTGTCAATACATAAAGCCTCCCCCCCACCCCGGGTGAAGGAGAAGGTTGATAACACGGGTCCTTTGGCCCAGTCTTGGGATCTCACTCACCGGCGGAGGGCCGCAGGGGGCCAGCAGCTCCCTCGGGCTCGAAGGTGGCAGTGGTGACAGATGATGCGGTGAGTCCATTTGCAGCTCCAGTTGATGGTCCAGGACTGGGGAGGCTGAGAATGAGGCTGTGGGAGGACAGGGATTGACAAGACATATTTAAAACCCAGCTTGAGAGATGCTTCAGGGTAAGGGAACGTAGCAGAATGGAGCCAAACACAAGAGATCCTGCTGGAAATCCGGAGTAGCGCACGCAAAGTGCTGGAGGAACTCAGCATGCCCGGGAGCATCTTATCCGTTGATGTTTCAGTCCGAGACTCTTGTTTGACGAAGGGTCTCGGCCCGAAACGTCGACAGTTTATTCCTCTCTCCATAGATGCCGCCTGCCCGCCAGCATTTTGTGTGCGTTGCTCAGAAAGGGCAAAGGATTGGGAATGCAGATCGTGGACATTTACGATGTGGGCTGTCGCAGGGTCTCGGCACCGCTTTCAATGAAATGTAATCTAGGCAGGTAAATACGGCCTGCGTCCCAGTGTCTGTACAACAGGACTCCACTGTGGGTCAATTCTGTACTCCACAGTGCAGGTGCAAACTCGCAAACCTCGAGTGAGACCATCACTACCTGTAGTAGACAAGTTCAACAGATGAGAAACACAAGTATTTCCTGGTAGGGACTTAAAGGTTTGTAGGACCAGTGAGGGTCAGTGTATGTGAGATCTGTTCCCCCAGTGAGGGTCAGTGTGTGTGTGGGACCTGTTCCCCAGTGAGGGTCAGTGTGTGTGGGACCTGTTCACCCAGTGAGGGTCAGTGTGTGTGTGTGGGACCTGTTCCCTCAGTGAGGGTCAGTGTGTGTGTGTGGGACCTGTTCCCCCAGTGAGGGTCAGTGTGTGTGTGGGACCTGTTCCCCCAGTGAGGGTCAGTGTGTGTGGGACCTGTTCCCCCAGTGAGGGTCAGTGTGTGTGTGTGGGATCTGTTCCCCTAGTGAGGGTCAGTGTGTGTGTGGGATTGTCCCCCAGTGAGGGTCAGTGTGTGTGGGACCTGTTCACCCAGTGAGGGTCAGTGTGTGTGTGTGGGACCTGTTCCCCAGTGAGGGTCAGTGTGTGTGGGATCTGTTCCCCCAGTGAGGGTCAGTGTGTGTGTGTGACCCGTCCCCCACTGAGGGTCAGTGTGTGTGTGGGACCTGTTCCCCAGTGAGGGTCAGTGTGTGTGGGATCTGTTCCCCCAGTGAGGGTCAGTGTGTGTGTGTGACCCGTCCCCCAGTGAGGGTCAGTGTGTGTGTGGGACCTGTTCCCCCCAGTGAGGGTCAGTGTGTGTGGGACCTGTCCCCCCAGTGAGGGTCAGTGTGTGTGTGGGACCTGTTCACCCAGTGAGGGTCAGTGTGTGTGTGTGGGACCTGTTCCCCCAGTGAGGGTCAGTGTGTGTGGGACCTGTTCCCCCAGTGAGGGTCAGTGTGTGTGTGGGACCCATCCCCCAGTGAGGGTCAGTGTGTGTGTGTGAGACCTGTTCACCCAGTGAGGGTCAGTGTGTGTGGGACCTGTTCCCCCAGTGAGGGTCAGTGTGTGTGTGGGACCTGTTCCCCCCGTGAGGGTCAGTGTGTGTGGGACCTGTTCCCCCAGTGAGGGTCAGTGTGTGTGGGACCTGTTCCCCCAGTGAGGGTCAGTGTGTGTGTGGGACCTGTTCCCCCCGTGAGGGTCAGTGTGTGTGGGACCTGTTCCCCCAGTGAGGGTCAGTGTGTGTGTGGGACCTGTTCCCCCAGTGAGGGTCAGTGTGTGTGTGTGGGACCTGTTCCCCCAGTGAGGGTCAGTGTGTGTGTGTGGGACCTGTTCCCCCCAGTGAGGGTCAGTGTGTGTGTGGGACCTGTTCCCCCAGTGAGGGTCAGTGTGTGTGTGGGACCCGTCCCCCAGAGAGGGTCAGTGTGTGTGTGTGGGACCTGTTCCCCCAGTGAGGGTCTGTGTGTGTGGGACCCATCCCCCAGTGAGGGTCAGTGTGTGTGTGGGACCTGTTCCCCAGTGAGGGTCAGTGTGTGTGTGGGACTTGTTCCCCCAGTGAGGGTCAGTGTGTGTGTGTGGGACCTGTTCCCCCAGTGAGGGTCAGTGTGTGTGGGACCTGTTCCCCCCAGTGAGGGTCAGTGTGTGTGTGGGACCTGTTCCCCCAGTGAGGGTCAGTGTGTGTGTGGGACCTGTTCCCCAGTGAGGGTCAGTGTGTGTGTGGGACTTGTTCCCCCAGTGAGGGTCAGTGTGTGTGGGATCTGTTCCCCCAGTGAGGGTCAGTGTGTGTGGGACCTGTTCCCCCAGTGAGGGTCTGTGTGTGTGGGACCTGTTCCCCAGTGAGGGTCAGTGTGTGTGTGGGACCTGTTCCCCCAGTGAGGGTCAGTGTGTGTGTGGGACCTGTTCCCCAGTGAGGGTCAGTGTGTGTGTGGGACTTGTTCCCCCAGTGAGGGTCAGTGTGTGTGTGTGTGGGACCTGTTCCCCCAGTGAGGGTCAGTGTGTGTGTGTGGGACCTGTTCCCCAGTGAGGGTCAGTGTGTGTGTGGGACCTGTTCCCCAGTGAGGGTCAGTGTGTGTGTGTGGGACTTGTTCCCCCCAGTGAGGGTCAGTGTGTGTTGGACCTGTTCCCCAGTGAGGGTCAGTGTGTGTGTGGGACCTGTTCCCCCAGTGAGGGTCAGTGTGTGTGTGGGACCTGTTCCCCAGTGAGGGTCAGTGTGTGTGTGGGACCTGTTCCCCCAGTGAGGGTCAGTGTGTGTGGGGGACCTGTTTCCCCAGTGAGGGTCAGTGTGTGAGTGGGACCCGTCCCCCCAGTGAGGGTCAGTGTGTGTGGGACCCGTCCCCCCAGTGAGGGTCAGTGTGTGTGGGGGACCTGTTTCCCCAGTGAGGGTCAGTGTGTGTGGGACCTGTTCCACCAGTGAGTGGCCGTGTGTGTGGGACTGTCTCCCAGTGAGGGTCAGTGTGTGTGGGACCTGTTCCCCCAGTGAGGGTCAGTGTGTGTGTGGGACCCGTCCCCCCAGTGAGGGTCAGTGTGTGTGGGTCCTGTTCCCCCAGTGAGGGTCTGTGTTTGTGTGTGGGTCCTGTTCCCCCAGTGAGGGTCAGTGTGTGTGTGTGGGACTGTCTCCCAGTGAGGGTCAGTGTGTGTGTGGGACCTGTCCCCCCAGTGAGGGTCAGTGTGTGTGTGGGACCCGTCCCCCCAGTGAGGGTCAGTGTGTGTGTGTGGGACCTGTCCCCAGTGAGGGTCAGTGTGTGTGTGGGACCCGTCCCCCCAGTGAGGGTCAGTGTGTGTGGGACCTGTCCCCAGTGAGGGTCAGTGTGTGTGTGGGACCTGTTCCCCCAGTGAGGGTCAGTGTGTGTGGGACCTGTTTCCCCCAGTGAGGGTCAGTGTGTGTGTGGGACCTGTTCCCCCAGTGAGGGTCAGTGTGTGTGTGGGACCGTCCCCCCAGTGAGGGTCAGTGTGTGTGTGTGGGACTTGTCCCCCCAGTGAGGGTCAGTGTGTGTGTGGGACCGTCCCCCCAGTGAGGGTCAGTGTGTGTGTGTGGGACTTGTCCCCCCAGTGAGGGTCAGTGTGTGTGTGGGACCGTCCCCCCAGTGAGGGTCAGTGTGTGTGGGACCTGTTCCCCCAGTGAGGGTCAGTGTGTGTGTGTGGGACCTGTCCCCCCAGTGAGGGTCAGTGTTCTAGCTCACAGTCTGAGTTACTGGAAACTCTGCTGTAATGTGTCACTGTCTGTAGATGCCAGACTCCTGTGGACCTGTACTGGGAGCAGTCTGGGTTTGTGTGGTCAGTCTGCACGTGGACAAGTTGGTTTGACGGGTCAGTTTGTGAGCACCCTGTCTCAGGCACAGTTGCGTTGCTGTGGTTACCTGGGTGCCGAGTCGACTCGATTGCTATCTGGAAGTTCTTCTTGTTGTTGAGGAGCCCGAGCATCACATCCTGCATCATCGACAGGTCCCGCTGAGCCTCTCCTCGCTCCTGTATGGACACGTGGTGGTCACTCTGTCCACCCAAATAACCATCACCCACCCACCATGCTTCCCTGTCCATTCAATCCCACTGCCCCTTTGCCCCTCCAAAGGTAACGATTCATTCTAATCAATGTAGTCTTGTCTACGTTTGACACAGTTGCTTTTACAATCATATTCCTCTGCTGGAAACTTATCACATATTCTAAATGAAGTTTATAAGATTATGAGACGCATAGACAGAGTGGACAGTCAGGTTCTTTCTCCTGGGGTAGAACTGGAATTAGACTGTAAGCAAAGCAGAAACCTGATTGGGCAAGGACTAACCAATCAGGAGGGATGGACGACGGGGTATAAATACCACCGGACTGGACAGGCCCAGGCATCATCCCCGATGAAGGTGGCGGAGTTTGTCATTGAAACACCGGTTAAAATCAATACCTTTATCTGGCTGGAAGCCCGAGAAGGGTTTATTAGACAACATGTATGTCAGGCGGAGATGGTGGGCGGGGGAAGTACACAGGAGATTTGCAGCGTAAGCGTTTACACAGAGAATGGTGGGTGCTGCAGTGGGCTCTCAGGGGTATGTGGTGGAAGCACATAGGCTATTAGATACACACAGTATCGGGGAATGGAGGGAGAGGGATCATGTGCAAGCAGAAGAGATGTATCTCAACGTGATGGTCAAGTGCAGACATTGTGAGCCAAGCAGCCTGTTCCTACACTATTCAATATACTATGTAAGTTCTTCCTAGGACTTCCTTCTAGACTGAAGGCAGCCTGATACCAGATGTGTGTGTGTGTGTGTGTGTGTGTGTGTGTGTGTGTGTGTGTGTGTGTGTGTGTGTGTGTGTGTGTGTGTGTGTGTGTGTGTGTGTGTGTGTGTGTGTGTGCGTGTGTGTGTGTGTACGTGTGTGTGTGTGTGTGTGTGTACGTGTGTACACAATCCAGTGGCTACTTTATTAGGTACAACAGTCGAACCTTCAGTGATCTTCTGCTGCTGTAGCCCATCCACTTCAAGGTTTGACACGTTGACTGTTCAGAGATGCTCTTCTGCACACCACTGTTGTAACGCACGTTTATTTGAGATACAGTTGCCTTCCTGTCAACATGAACCAGGAAGCCATTCTCCTCCGACCTCTCTCATTAACAAGGCATTTTCGCCCCCAGAACTGCCCCTCGATGGAGGTTTTTTGCTCCATTCTCTGTAAACTCTAGGGACTGTTGTGAATGAAAATCCCAGGAGATCAGCAGTTTCTGAGATACTCAAACCACCCCATCTGGCACCAAGGATAGTTTCACAGTCAAAGTCACTTAGATCATATTCACCCCCCCCCATTCTGATGTTGGGTCTGAACAACAACTGAACCTCTTGACCATGTCTGCATGTTTTTATGCCTTGAGTTACTGCCACATGATTGGCTGATTAGATATTTTGCATTAATGAGCAGGTGTGCAGGTGTACCTAATAAAGTGGCCACTGAGTGTACAGTTTGTCTGTGTGATGCAGGATACGTACTTGTGCCTTGGTGTGCTTTTGCCGAGTAAGATGGTGGCACATTTGATCTCAGTGGCTTCTACAGGGGCAACAAGATGTGCTATTGTCCTTTTTAAACGCATTTCTTATGATCGTAAGAACCTGCTGGATGTTAAGGAAGTACTACCCGATCAGCGAGTTGCTAGTTGGCGGAGAAAATTAAGCTGCTGCCTGCGTCTAAGGAGGCGTACAGGCTAATAGCAAGTAACCATCTTGGTCACTTTCCATGTGATCGCGAGACCCGTTTGGTTATTGTTCACGTGGAAACGCCGCAAGTTTGATTCACTGATTTATTGATGGGGAGCAGGGGAGCTGCTTGGGCCTCAGACATAGTGCGGACTGGACCTCAAGCGGCGATGCCACCAGGAGAGAGGCGTTGGAACCAGTGCGCTCCACCGGGGGGCAGTGTGGCGTGGCGTCCAGACTAGAATCAGTGTTACCCCCCTTAGAATCTGTACTGTAGATTGATCTGTGGCGAGACACAGAAGGACACACTGGACCCATAAACAAACCCCGAGGACAGAAAAGGAAAAATATACTGAATGTGCAAAGTACCTGCGGGGACCCACACCTGCTCATCAGCTCTCGAGGGGCTCGGGAGACGTTCCAGCTCGTTCTCCAGGAATTCATACTCACTCCAAGCCTGTTCCATTTCCTGTTCCCAAACAGATACAGGGTTCAGTATCACGAGTGAGAGGGGGAGAGAGAGTGAGAGAGGGGGAGAGTGAGAGAGAGGGGGGGAAGAGAGAGAGAGAGAGGAGAGAGAGAGAGAGAGAGAGAGAGGAGGGAGAGAGAGAGAGAGGAGGGGGGAGAGAGAGAGAGGAGAGAGAGGAGAGGGGAGAGAGAGAGAGAGAGAGGGGGGAGAGAGGGAGGGAGGGAGAGGGGGAGGGGTAGAGGGAGGGAGGGGGAGAGAGAGAGGGAGGGGGGGAGAGAGAGAGAGAGAGAGGAGAGAGAGAGAGAGAGGAGGGGAGAGAGAGAGAGGAGGGGGGGAGAGAGAGAGAGAGAGGAGAGAGAGGAGAGAGGGGAGAGAGAGAGGGAGAGAGAGGGGGGAGAGAGGGAGGGAGGGAGAGGGGGAGGGGTAGAGGGAGGGAGGGGGAGAGAGAGAGGGGGGAGAGAGAGAGAGAGAGAGAGAGAGAGAGAGAGAGAGAGAGGAGGGGGGGAGAGAGAGAGAGAGAGGCAGAGAGAGAGAGAGGGGGAGAGAGAGAGGGGAGAGAGAGAGGGGGGGAGAGAGGGAGGGAGGGAGAGGGGGAGGGGGAGGGGTAGAGGGAGGGAGGGGGAGAGAGAGAGGGAGGGGGGTGAGAGAGAGAGAGAGAGAGAGAGATCCCTGTACACCGATCGGGCGGCACGGTAGCGTAGTGCTTAGCGCGATGCTTTACAGTACTGGCGACCCGGGTTCAATTCCCAGCGCGGCATGTGAGGAGTTTGTATGGTCTCCCTGTGGGTTTCCTCCCACAACCTAAAGACGTACAGGTTGGTAATTGGTCTATATAAACTGTCCTGTGATTAGGCTGGGATTAAATTGGGGGATTACTGGGTGGCATAGCTCAAAGGGCCTATTCCGCACTGTCTCAATAAATAACTTTTAAAAATTAAAATAAATTCAGTTTCAGTGGAAGTGCAGTGCAGGACAATAGGGTGCAAGGGACACAACGAGGTAGATTGCAAAGTCAAGAGTTCATGCTTATGGTGTAAGAGATTCATTCCATAGTCTTAAAACAGCTGTCCTTGAGCCTGCTGATCTATGCTTTCATCCGTTCGTATCTTCTGCTCAATGGAAGGGAGAAGAGAGAGTATCTGGGGTGATTGTGTTGGTTGCTTTCCCCGAGGCAGCGAGAAGGGTAGGCAGAGTCAGCGGAGGGGAGGACGGTTTTACACCACTAGCGTTTCCAGCCCCCTTGCCCAGCTCTGGGATTGCGGCCGGATTCAGGAATGGCTTTGTGGTGCTTCAGCTGAAGTTAGAAAACTGGTGTTCGCCTTCACGTGAGCTCCCCCGGAAGGGGGCTCCGAGACATGAGAGTGGTCACCCGGAATTCACTCTCACCAGTCACTGCCGTGCCAGCCTGGTCTAACCATCGCTCGGTCTGGTCTTACAACACGTCACCGTGGTAAATACCTTCTCAGTGTGATGCCCTTTTCTGCTATGCTGCACGTATTTCATGTAAGAGCAGGCCGTCCTGCTTTCAGCCCGTCTGGGTTACTGTTGATGATACGGGATGTGTGGGTGCTTTTTCTGGTGAGGGACACTAAGGTTGGTCCTGGGTCTTCTGTTCAGCGGGAGAGGAAGACAGAAGTCACTGGAGAGAACAGTCGAAGGATTCGACCCGGCGCGGGACCGCGATTCGATGAAGCCAGCTGCCGAGATCGAGCAAGGTTCGGTGGAACGACGAGCTCCAACTTGTGCACGTTCGACTGTTTAATTAAAATGGGCCTTTCCTTTACTAGCCCTGCAGTTAAGATTCATAAACATAATTCCTTTAATCGTGTGCAGTGCGCTGCCTGTAATTCCGTGGCACAGGGTAGCAAATTACGCAGCGTCCACACAAACCGGGAGATCCCTCTCAATCTCCCGAGGTTGGCGGGACTGGGGAGTGTTTTCCCCTCGACATACGTAGCAATGGAAACTAGTGGGTTCCATCTGTATCAGACACTTTTCATCATTTGCCTCTCTGACCTCGCTCAGAAGGTTTGTGAAAGAGATTCTCCATTCGACGCTGTGCTGGAGAAGTGACGAACCATCACTGCACTGTGGGTACTGGATATGTCATCTCCCCCGGCTCCCTCCCCTGACCGGGAACTGGGATTGGAAATGGCTGCCTGAACAGCGGGGTGCTAGGGGGGAAGGGCCATCGATCAATCTCCCTCCGGGGCCAGGGGCCAAGGCTCCTGACCGTCCTCAGTGCTTGGAGTGGGTCCCTGAATATCGGGGTCTCCTTAGGGGAAAGGAGCCCCCCAGCATCCAGACAAGCCCGGGCTCTTGGTGGGGTTTGCGCCGTTTCCCCACCCTTCAGATCCCCGCGCCGCGAGCCAGCCCCCGCCCGTGCCCGTTTACCAGGGAGAGGTCGCAGAGCCTGGCCCGGGTCTGGATCAGCTCCTCCTGCAGAATCCGCTGTTGGTACGTCAGCTTCTTGGCCAGGGCCGGCTGGCCCCCCGAAGTCCAGCAGCTGGCAGCGGACGGCTTCCAGAGACCTCTCCAGCCTGTCCTAGAGAAAGGTCAGAGTGCACGTCACAGCCCGCTGAGGTGGGGGGGTTGTACTGGGCAACTCTCCTCCCTACGTAGTCTCCTCCGTCCCCCTACACCCCTCCGTCCCCCTCTGCAAACTCCTCCGTCCCCTACACCCCTCCGTCCCCTACACCCCTCCGTCCCTCTGCAAACTCCTCCGTCCCCTACACCCCTCCGTCCCTCTGCAAACTCCTCCGTCCCCTACACCCCTCCGTCCCTCTGCAAACTCCTCCCTTCCCCTACACCCCTCCGTCACTCTGTAAACTCCTCTTTCCCCTCTACACCCCTCCGTCACTCTGTAAACTCCTCCCTTCCCCAACACCCCTCAGTCCCACTGCAATCTCCTCCATCCCCTACACCCCTCCGTCCCCTCTGCAATCTCCTCCCTCCCCTACACCCCTCCGTCCCTCTGCAATCTCCTCCGTCCCCTACACCCCTCAGTCCCACTGCAATCTCCTCCATCCCCTACACCCCTCCGTCCCTCTGCAATCTCCTCCTTCCCCTACACCACCTCAGTCCCACTGCAATCTCCTCCGTCCCCTACACCCCTCCGTCCCTCTATAAATGCCTCCGTCCCCTACAACCCCTCCCGTCCCTCTGCAATCTCCTCCATCCCCTACACCCCTCTGTCCCTCTGCAATCTCCTCCATCCCCTACACCCTCAGTCCCTCTGCAAACTCCTCCATCCCCTACACCCCTCAATCCCACTGTAATCCCCTCCTTCCCCTCCACCCCAACGTCCCTCTATAAACTCCTCCGTCCCCTACACCCCTCAGTCCCTCTGCAAACTCCTCCATCCCCTACACCCCTCAGTCCCACTGCAATCTCCTCCTTCCCCTCCACCCCTCTGTCCCTCTATAAACTCCTCCATCCCCTAGACCCCTCAGTCCCTCTGCAATCTTCTCCTTCCCCTACACCCCTCCATCCCTCTGTAAACTCCTCCGTCCCCCTGTAAACTCCTCTGTCCCCTACACCCCTCCGTCCCTCTGTAAACTCCTCCGTCCCCCTGTAAACTCCTCTGTCCCCTACACCCCTCCGTCCCCTCTGTAAACTCCTCCGTCCCCCTGTAAACTCCTCTGTCCCCTACAACCCCTCCATCCCTCTGTAAACTCCTCCGTCCCCTACACCCCTCCCGTCCCTCTGTAAACTCCTCCTTCCCCTACACCATCCCTCTGCAAACTCCTCCATCCCCTTCACCCCTCCGTCCCTCTGTAAACTCCTCCGTCCCCTACACCCCTCAGTCCCACTGCAATCTCCTCCGTCCCCTACACCCCTCCGTCCCTCTGTAAACTCCTCCGTCCCCTACACCCCTCCGTCCCTCTGTAAACTCCTCCTTCCCCTACACCATCCCTCTGCAAACTCCTCCATCCCCTTCAACCCTCCGTCCCTCTGTAAACTCCTCCGTCCCCTACACCCCTCCGTCCCTCTGTAAACTCCTCCTTCCCCCTACACCATCCCTCTGCAAACTCCTCCATCCCCTTCAACCCTCCGTCCCTCTGTAAACTCCTCCGTCCCCCTGTAAACTCCTCTGTCCCCTACACCCCTCCATCCCTCTGTAAACTCCTCCGTCCCCTACACCCCTCCGTCCCCTCTGTAAACTCCTCCTTCCCCTACACCATCCCTCTGCAAACTCCTCCATCCCCTTCACCCCTCCGTCCCTCTGTAAACTCCTCCGTCCCCTACACCCCTCAGTCCAAGTGCAATCTCCTCCGTCCCTCTGCCATATCCTCCAGACCCTACACCACTCTGTCCCACTGTAAACTCCTCTGTCCCTCTATAAACTCCTCCGTCCCCCTTTAAACTCCTCTGTCCCCTACACCCCTCAGTCCCTCTGTAAACTCCTCTGTCCCCTACACCCCTCAGTCCCTCTGTAAACTCCTCCGTCCCCTACACCCCTCAGTCCCACTGCAATCTCCTCCGTCCCCTACACCTCTCTATCCCACTGCAATCTCCTCCATCCCCTACACCCCTCCGTCCCTCTGCAAACTCCTCCTTCCCCTACACCCCCGTCCCTCTGCAATCTCCTCTGTCCCCTACACCCCTCAGTCCCACTGCAATCTCCTCCTTCCCCTCCACCCCTCCGTCCCTCTGTAAACTCCTCTGTCCCCTACACCCCTCAGTCCCACTGCAATCTCCTCCATCCCCTACACCCCTCCGTCCCCACTGCAATCTCCTCCATCCCCTACACCTCTCTATCCCACTGCAATCTCCTCCTTCCCCTCCACCCCTCTGTCCCTCTGTAAACTCCTCCTTCCCCTACACCATCCCTCTGCAAACTCCTCCATCACCTTCACCCCTCCATCCCTCTTGTAAACTCCTCCATCCCCTACACCCCTCAGTCCCTCTGCAATCTCCTCCATCTCCTACACCCCTCAGTCCCTCTGCAAACTCCCTCCACCCCCTACAACCCCTCAGTCCCTCTGCAATCTCCTCCATCCCCTACACCCCTCCGTCCCTCTGCAATCTCCTCCATCCCCTACACCCCTCAGTCCCTCTGCAAACCTCCTCCATCCCTACACCCCTCGGTCCCACTGCAAACTCCTCCTTCCCCTACACCCCTCTAGTCCCTCTGTAAACTCCTCCTTCCCCTACACCTCCTCTGTCCCTCCGCATTCTTCTCCAGCCCCTACACCCCTCTGTAAGCTCCTCCAGCCCCTACACCCCTCTGTCCCTCCGCAATCTCCTCCAGCCCCCTACACCCCTCTAGTAAGCTCCTCCAGCCCCTCTGTCCCTCCGCAATCTCCTCCTTCCCCTCCACCCCTCTGTAAGCTCCTCCAGCCCCTACACCCCTCCCACAGAGCTTCCACCCAACCCCTACAGTCTTTCTTCCATTACCTCTGCTAGCCAGGATGCCACCTCCTCTACCTGTAACCTCCTCCAGACCCTGGAGACCTCATTTCTCCTCGGTCACCTCCCCCCTCTGTAACCCCACCCAGCCCCTGTAACACAGACTTTCCTCCAGTTCCCACACCACCCCCTGTAAACACTCCCAAGCCCTACACCCTCCCAATCTCTAACACCTGCTCCAGTCTGTCCACCTCCACATCTCTGTAGACTTACCCAGCCCTCACTCTCCAACTTTAAAACTTTATTCTGCTTCTAACCCTCTCAGCAATCACTTCCCTCAATTCAGATTCATTTGTTTATCACCTGTATATCAAAACATGCAATACTGTGCAGACATTTTAGGCATATTTATATCGCTAGGGTGCCTAAGACTTTTGCTCAGGACTGTATTTGTCAACGTGGAGCGGAGAGCGAGTTTGTAAATCTGGCGGGAGCAAAGGACATTGGGAATGGTGAGGGTGGAGTGCCGCGGGACAGGGGGCAGAGAAGGAGTGCCGGGGTGGGGGGTGGCGAGATTATAAACCTACCCAGCCCTGAGACACCAGGCAAGGGCACTTGATTCCAAACAATTGGTTTATTGATCATTACAGAATGTCTCTCTGGTGCTACCCGCTCCCTCCCCCTCTCCCCAACCATGATTCCCCCTCTCCCCTGCCCCCTTCCCACTCTCAGACCACAACAGAGACCTGTATTAGAATCAGGTTTTATCATCACTCACACACGTCATGAGTTTGTTGTTTTGTTTTTGCGACAGTACATAAAATTACCAGTGCTGCGCAAGTGTCTTAGAACACCTTATGCGTCTAAAACTTTTACACAGCACTGTGTTGCAATGCACTGCTGCCACGAGAGGGACAAATTTCACGACATACACCCGTGATATTAAACGTAATTCTGAACACTTTAGCGAAAGTGCCCTGTGAGGTGTCACCAGAGCTGTGTCAGTACATCAAATATCTCCCGGCCTAATCAGCTTTCATCAGGCAGGGGCCCCACTTACTTTCTGACGGCTGATCGGTTTGAGGGGGGGAAGAAGTGGGGAGGGATGGTCCCGTCATTTGGGAGGACAGACTGGTGGGCGACTTGTCGCGTACCTTCTCCGCTTTCAGTGGGGTCGCCCTCCCGCCACGAGGCCCTGGAGAATTCTGTCCTGCCCGCACAATCGGGGTCAGCAGCACCTGAGGGACACAAATGTGCGGATCATCAAGTCCAAAATCTACAGAATAACGTCCCCTGTCCAACTCATACTGACTCAGTCCTTTTAGTGAGGACAGTTTAGAAGGAAGATTGACTCTGTCTAAGCCTTCCCCTTTTATTTTGTAGAAAATACCTTTACTATAGACTACAATGCTACAAAATATTACAGCAAACACAAGGACTATGACAGTGATAATACAAACTAAACTCAGTTAAAATATTCCCATCGCTGTCAAGGATGGATTTATCCACTGCAATGGCCATCAGCCCCGAAACCCCTCCGTTGTACCTGTGGACACCGTGGCTTCCTCTTCCATGGTTACCAGGCACGGACATGTGCCCTGAGCATCGCTGTCCCCCTCTCTTCTCCTCTGACAAAGCTACTTTTATTACAAATTCAAACCACTGCACAATGTGCCATCATGTTACAAAACAGAAGACCAGACAGATCACAATTAATATACATTAAACTAATACATTTGCATCCCTATCGAGGATGGTATTTAACCCCCACGGTGCCCAGTGGTCCTGAAACAAAGCCATTGTCCCTGTGGATGCTGTGTGACCTTTTTCAACAGCGACCCAGTCACGAACATACCCCCTGAACATTGCCTGGCATCCGCCTGGTCAGAACCCTCCGTCGCCCATCTCCAGGTCTCACGGACATCCCGTGGAGCAGGCGCTGTCCCTTGGCTGGGACTCCCTGATGGGACGGTGCAGAGGGAGAGCTTGACGGGAGTGAGTGTACGAGGGGTGATTGATAGTTCGTGGCCTAAGGTCCATTTTCTCAGACAGTGCTTTTCTGAAGCAGAAATACCACAAAAGTTATGAACTTCAAACTTTCTGCATAATCACTCAAAGAGTTGAACTGCACCTGCAATTTAACGAGAGCTGTATAACTCATCGCTTTCTACGCTAGGCCACAAACTTATCAATCACCCCTCGTAGAGGGAGAGTTTAACAGGACAGTGCAGAGGGAGAGTTTGACGGGACAGTGCAGAGGGAGAGTTTGACGGGATTGTAGAGGGAGTTTAATGGGACAGAGTAGAGAGCGAGTTTGACGGGACAATGCAGAGGGAGAGTTTGACAGGATTGTAGAGGGAGCGTTTGATGGGGCAGTGTAGAGGGAAAGTTTGATGGGACAGTGCAGAGGGAAAGTTTGACGGGACAGTGCAGAGGGAGAGTTTGACAGGATTGTAGAGGAAGATTTTATGGGACAGTGTAGAGAGAGTGTTTGATGGGACAGTGCGATGAGAGAGTTTGATGGGACAGTGCAGAGGGAGAGTTTGACAGGATTGTAGAGGGAGTTTAATGGGACAGTGTAGAGAGAGAGAGTTTGACGGGACAATGCGGAGGGAGAGTTTGACAGGATTGTAGAGGGAGCGTTTGATGGGACAGCGTAGAGGGAGAATTTTAAGTGACAGTGTCGTGGGATCTTTTGATGGGTCATTGTAGAGGGAGCTTTACTGTGGTATCAATGGTGTGATGCTCTTCCTCGGGAATAATGTATAAAGAGATTTATATCTTGACCTGCATCTGTTAAATCTGTGAACGATCTTCAATCTGCTTTGTTTTCTCACGTGTTGGTGTGAAGAACATTCCCAAAGGAATAAGAGATAATCCAGAGGTTGAAAAACTACTTACATCAACTTCACTTTCAGCCATTCTGATAGGTTCTGCAGGGAATTCCTGGAAGATCTCTGGAGCACCTCCCTATAGGAGAGAGAGTTGTCGTCAGTCTCTCACTCTCTTACCCCGACCTGGCTCCGCTCACACCCAGCAAATTACTTTACAGCTCTTAGTGGTCGGCACACCATACTCTGAGGTTCCGTACCACCTTTAATCTCATCGCCCCCCCCTCCCCGAAAGTTTGGCTTTATTAGTCACCATGTACATCGAAACACGGTAGCTGGGTTCTGTCGCAGTCTGTGATCAACAGCTGCAGCTCAAACTATGCTTCTCCGTGAGCGGTGGGTTTGCGCACTGGCCATGAGGGGTAGCGTTTCGATATCTCCAGGTGCAGCCTGGAAGATGTGCATCTTCAGTGGGTGGTTCCTCGCCCAGTTTGCCCGACCGAAACGTCGGGACCGCGGGCGGTGTGCGCTGCTGTCGGAAGCAGGCCACTGTCCTCGAGCGACCACCCCCCCCCCCCTCCCTTAACCTGCCCCCAGGTCCAGGAGCTTGGAGAAGTGACATGGAGGATTGTGACATTGGGCACCGCGAGCTGCTAGTCCCCAGCTGTTATTATCACTGGTGAGAGAGAACCCATCTGAGATACCAAAGTGCTGGGTTACGGACTGTCATTTTTTGATGAGCTCTGGATCAAACTCTCTTTGGGGGGCTTTTGCTATTGCTTGCTGATGGGGGGGGGTCAGTGCTTGTGCAAGTGGAGGGGTGGAGGAGAGGGTCGATGCTTCTGTTGCTGCTTGTGCATGGGAGGGGAGGGGGGATTCGGGGGATCGGATGCTGCTATCATTCATTTTTGGGGTTTCACGTCTGTGAAGAGTAAGAACTCCAGGTTACACGAGTGAATCTGCAGATGCTGGAGATAAATAAAAACACAAAATGCTGGCAGAACTCGGCAGG